>NW_027366818.1:0-65560 GCF_046119375.1 Phyllobates terribilis | reverse complement strand
TCCAAAGTAAGATTTTAACATGAATAGATTCTAATGATAGATCCGGATCAAAAATCAATGTTGGATCGTAAAATCGTAAGATTTTAAGATCCGGATCTAGATTTTAATAACCATGATCTAGATGAATGATACCTATGTTGATAATAATCGAAGTTGTAAATACACATTAAATATAAATGTGGTGCTAATACATACATCCTCTGGCATGTATGCCTCAAGAACACGTTGATAATGAAGCCCATTTGACTTCAGCTGTCTACTCGTGTGTTGAATCTTGTAACGCGAAGCACATCGCTCAGCATCAACAGTGTTGGGAAATGGATCCAGGTTGCCCGGGAAATATGTGAAGTATGTGTAGATCCACATCTTTAATGTTAAGAAAAAATAGAATTTAGCTTCTATTAGTTAGATTTAATGACTCATTAATAAAAAAAGTTATATGTACATGTAGAAGATATGAGCACCCGCCTATACTCTTACAACCTGTTCGAGACCCTTCATCTAGGGATCTATACAAGTACGCTAATACACTAGTGCCCCAGAAAGTACCACGAACACGATCTACTTAGTCAAACAGTGGCAACATCCTAGTCCAAAGAGAGTGCATGGTCCGGTTCATGAACACACTTACAAAAAGTGCGTGGTCCGGTTCATGAACACACTCACAGAGAGTGCGTGGAAAAGAATACCCATACTATCTCATCATGATAAATACCCTCGTCTGTCATGGAGTATAGATGCTCCCTAAACCCCTTGGATTGAATTAGACCCTTCTTTCTGTATTTCTTTAGACAATCGGTCTCAGTGGAGTAACAGTAGTCAACATCGATCCCGAACATCCAGTCAAAAAAATCCGCATCGTCATAGTCATTCGGGTCAACCACCTCATGACCCTCAATCGGAAGCCCGAGGATCAATGCTACATCATGAAGGGTGATAGTGATCTCGCCCCACGAAAAATGAAAGTTGTTTGTCTCGGGATGCCACCTCTCTAGAAATGTTGCAATAAGCACGTGATTGACATTACCGAAATCAAAATCAAGTACACCGGTCAGCCCGGACTGTTTGGCAATCCAACTCAATGAACCTTCAGCCTGCATATGAGCGTCCAGGAAGACACCTCTCCATGTGATCCACTCCCTATGTCGGGTATGCGCTCTGGAATCTGAATTCCTAAACCTAGTAGGATGTCTCCATAGTGTGCTAGCGAAATGGTCCTTGAAGCTATGTAAAACCACATCGTCATCCTGCACCATCAATCCGTATGGGACCTGATCATCGGGGTGGGGTATTTCCCCAGGAGGAGGGGGCCTGGGGGGAGGATGAGGTCCGGGAGAGGATGAGGTCCGAGGGAAGGAGGTCCAGGAACTTGGACAGAATGTGTAACGGCTGTCAGGGAAGAAGAGACAAAGACTATCATTGTAGAAGAAACAACAAGAGTCGGACTGGAATCGGGAGCTGGACTAGAACGAGAGCTGGATGGGAAGTGGGATCAACAAAGGAAGAAGGAGCTGCACTGGAAACGGAAGATGGACTAGAAACGAGAGCTGGATGGGAAGTAGGAGCTGGACTACTAGATGGAACGACAACATCCACATGGTCATGTGCCTCTTCCATCCCCAAATCGACCCCAAGGTCAAAACGACTAGCGAATGAGAATGCTCCCTTTGTGTAGAAATACCCTCATGTTGATCCTCCTCTCGTGCTCTCTTGCATTAGATGCAGTGACGCGTCGTAAGTCTGTGTTTCTAGTGCTCCCTACTCTAATCTTTAATTGTTCGAATACTTCCTCATTTATATAAAATGAAAATTTAACTATGCTTTTTCATGATTAAATTTAAGCAATAAACATGTTTTTGCAATTTATTCTATTATACAAAAACTTGTTTTATAATCAAAGTACATGTTTTTATTAATTTTGATCTTAATATATTATACAATTAATTTAAATCTATTGTACATGTTTTAATCTTAATTTATTATACAATTAATTTGAAGAATTTGTACATGTTTTTCCAATTTATTCCAAATTTAAATGATAAAAATAGTTTATTTACATGTGATCTTGTATTAATAAATAAGTAATTAGAAGGTTAAAATTATCCTATTTCTTTAAAATTATCCTAAAATTTTAATCTGCTTGAACTATTAACAAGACATAATCAACAATTTTTAAAACTAATGAATTGAAAACAACAGTAATAAAAAGTAAGTAATATTTACCTCTTCCGTAAGAAGTTTGCTACGTGTTTGAATTTGATGAGGGGGATTCATGTCAACTGCCTGCGTCTCCATCGGTGTTGGATCTGCTATTGACTCTATATTTCCGGAAACACAACCACTCATAAACAAATCTACGGAATCCTTAAGCGACGGTCTAAGTACTGATTCATGTCCTCCCACGACCGAACATCAAATTAGAGCATGGCAAGTATCGACTCCACAATCGTCGTCGCCTCCGTTTTCATATCAGTCACGCCGTTGCCGGATCTGTTGTCGAAACGGCTGGCGGATCTGTCGTCGAAACTGCCGCCGGAGGAGGAGGGGTGACTAGCATCGTCGGAGCCTCCAGATCTGTTGGAAGAGCGGCCAAAGGAGGAGGGGTGTCTGGCATCGCCGGAACTGCCAGATCTGCTGAAGGAGGGGCGGTTGACATCGCCGGAGGAGGTACAACCGCTAGATCTGTTGGAGGAGCGACCGGTGGGGAGGGGGGCTGATGTCACCGGAACCGCCGGATCTGCCGCCGGAGGAGGCGAGAAGCGGCCGCCGATACCAAGGCTAGAGGAGGAACGACCGTCGACGCCGGAGCCGCGTCGTCCGCCATTGAAGGAGAAAAAACGAAGATGGAGAAGGAGAAAGGGCGCGACGGCTAGGAGAAGATAAATATTTGTCTCATATCTTTTGAGACTAAAAATCTTAGTGGACTTTTTTATACTACCTATTGACACATTTGTTATGAGTCAATATATTTGTCTCATTTGTTTTGAGATAAAAAACCCTAGTAGGCTTCTATTGTCTCATTTGTTATGAGTCCATATGATTGGCTCATTTCTTATGAGACAAAAAACCTAATGGACTTTTATTGTCTCATTTGTTATGAGTCTATATTATTGTCTCATTTATTTTGAGACAAAGTAAAGACTACCAACTGAGCCCAAAAATCCCGGTTTGGACATATAAATCCGATTTCAAATTTTAAAATCAGGTTTAGCAATATTTATAACCAATTTGTTGTTCGACTCATATCAAATGAGTCAATAAAATCCGGACTTTTAGAATAAGTTCGACTCATTTAATATGAGTCTAAGAAGGAATGCAGTTTCAGAAATTCTGAAAGACACATAAATAGATGACCAAATACACTCTCGTCCTAATCTCCTCCCTTCCCTCCCACGATTAACCCTAAAATTCTAATCTTTGACTGAATCCTTGCTTATTCTGTCGCAATCTTTGCTCTAAATCCCGATTGAGTGTTACTCCTATCAGTAAATAAATTGTATTTGTTTATTTAGTTTCCTTAGTCAAAGATGCTAGAGATTTGGTTCACACTATTAGCATAATCATAGAGATACTGTTAGCATAATTTTAGAGATTTGTTTCCTTAGTTTCATCGTTCTCTCCTCTATGTGTACTGTAATAGTGAATTCAATAAAAGTATCCTTTTGATCAAACTAATATGGCATCATATGCTTGTCGATACTGTTCCTATATCTTCCGCAACCAAGGACGCCGATCCTTCTCTCAATCAATGGCTGCTGAAACCACCACCACAATTCCCAATCCTTTCGAAAAAGATAAACCTTTCACTTTTGTCTATCTATCCCATGTCAGCGATTTGACTTCGTTGAACTACATCACCTGGGAGATGCAAATCGAGGCTATCTTGGATGGTTTCGACTTGTTTAAGTTTCCCGATGGGTCGTATCCTCCACCGCCGGCCACCATCTTGAACTCGGCTACACCAGCGGAATCTGTTCCCAATCCTTCCTATAAAACTTGGAAGCGCCATGATCGATTGATTTACGGCGCTATCCTACTGACGTTGTCTGACTCGGTGGCGTCATTGGTCATGCAGACCAAAACCAGTGCCGATCTCTGGGCGACGTTGAAGCAAACTTTCGCAAGGGCCAGTCGGGGTCATAAGAAGCAATTGAAGGACCGCCTCCAGTCCATCACGAATGACACTCTCACTGTCTCTGAATACATGAATCAAATCAATTCCTTCATTGACTTGCTTGCTTCAATTGGGGCACCGCAGCAGGAAGAAGATGTTACTAACCAAGTTCTATGGGGCCGTGATGAGACTTTCTTGGTTGTTGTCAACGGAATCAATGTCCGGGATACGCCGATATCGTTTGACGAACTCCACGAAAAGCTTCTCAACCGTGAGCTTGCTCTCAAGACTGCCCATCAAGTCTCACCCAACCCTTCTACTGCGCTCAATGTGCAGTCAACGCCCTCTAATCACCAGAACAATTCACCACAGTGGCAGCCTCAACGCAACAATTCGCCCACTTGGTCTCAGCATTCCCAAGGCCGCTCGGACAACAAATCCGGAAATCGAAAGCCTTATCTTGGCAAATGCCAGTGGTGCAAGGCAATTTGGCATCTTATGCCGCAGTGTCAGGTGTTCCGATGTGCAATTCCAACTGTGCAGTTTCTTCCCCAACCTCCTCGCCAACACAACCCCGGCCCCAAGTGCACGTTGTGCAACTAGGCTCCTCCAATCCACAGTTTCTGGTGGATTCTGGTGCCACAAAGCACGTCACCACCGATCTCACAAATCTGGCGCTCTACCACCCTTATACCGGGCCTAATTCGTTGTTTATGGGCGATGGTTCTGGTTTGAAAATCACTCACTCTGGTACTCTTAAGCTTACCGATTTTTCGCTTCCAAATTCCCTTTATGTGCCGACTATGAACCATAATATTATCTCTGTTTCAAGATTAACTGCCCAGACTAACTCTTCTATTGTCCTCTATCCTGATGGTTTCTTTATGAAGGATATCCAAACTCATCAAACCAAAGCTAGCGGTTCCTGCGTTAATTGTCTCTACATGTGGCCCAAGACTTCTCCGTCCCTTCATCATCTCAGCCTCGATAATCCCGCAACGTGGAATCACAAATTAGGCCACCCCTCCACTTCTATTTTTCAGCATTTATCTAAGCACCTTTCTTTATGAACTTCAAAATTTCAGCAAACAGATTGTCATTCTTGTCAGATTAGCAAAAGTCACAAATTGCCATTTTATGAATCATATCTTGTTTCTACTTATCCTTTGGAGATTATTTTTCTGATCTTTGGACTTCACCTGTTTTATCTCATGACGGCCTCAAATATTACTGTATGTTTGTTGATCATTTCATTCGTTATATTTGGCTTTACCCGATGAAACAAAAATCCGACATCAAAAACATTTTCCCTAAATACAAGTCTCTTGTTGAAAATTTCTTTTCCCACAAAATTAAAATGCTATATATTAGTAATGGCAGAGAATACATTGGCTACGACCTTACTTACAGGACCAGGGAATCAGCAACTTCACCACTCCACCACACACCCCGGACATAATGGTATATCCGAACGCCGCAATCGCCACATCGTTGAAACATGCCTCTCCCTCTTAACTCACTCTCACTTACCACTCAAATATTGGTCGTTGGCCTTCACTATGATGACTGTTGCGTACCTCATAAATCGCCTACTCACCCCTATCCTTGCATATGAATCACCATACTCCAAGCTCTTCCACAAACAACCCGACTATCATAAGCTTAAGTGTTTCAATTGTTTGTGTTTTCAATGGCTTAAACCATATGCTACTAACAAACTTCAGCCAAAAATCTATGAAGTGTGTGTTTGTAGGTTACGTTGCCGATCAACATGCTTTCAATTGCTTGGATATTAAGTCTGGCCGTGTCTATGTCTCAAGATATGAAAGGCTTGTTGAAGATGATACCCTATAAAGGAATGATTACGACTCCAATACTGCAAAAGGCAGCCCAACCCAAAACTCAATTGAAGCTGCCACTCTTTCACTCCTCTCCAACAACCCATATCCAACCCACTGAGGCCCAATCTCTGCCTATCCACATATTTGCTCCATCACCACCTACAACTACACCAAGTGATTCATCAAATCACCTCTCAATTGAGACCACTTCCACATCCATTCACAACCGGCCCAAGCCCAACTCCAAGCATCATAACCCACTCCGCCATCTATACCCGGCTCGTCCAATCCGGCTCCTTCTGGGATCATAACCCGCTCTAAAACAATATCATCAATCCCACAAAGAAGCTGAACCTTCAACTCACTACCCACTCTCCCACCGAACCCACTACCATAACCAAGGCTCTCAAGGACCAAGATTAGTGCTCGCTAGCAGATCGAGTACTCCTCTCTTCAAGCCAACGAAATGTGGGATCTAGTGTTGTCCTCTCCGACTCACAATCTTGCGGGTTGCAAGTGGTCTACCGCATCAAACGTCATCCGGATGGAACGATTGATCGTTATAAAGCTCGGTTGGTGGCCAAGGGCTTCCACCAAAGACCAAGATGGGACTATCATGTGACGTTCAACCCAGTCGTCAAACCCGTCACGGTTCGCATCATGTTAACTCTTGCAAAGAAGAATGGTTGTCCACTGCGACAACTATATATCAATAACGCGTTCTTGCAAGGTTCTTTGAAGGAGGAGGTGTTTATGATCAACCACCCGGATTTGTCAACAAAGAGAAACCAGATTATGTGTGCAAGCTCAAGAAGGCCTTGTACGACCTTAAACAAGCACCGCGTGCTTGGTATCATAAGTTGTGGTCCTATCTCTATCTCTCGTTTTTGTTAACTCTACAGCCGATACTTCGTTGTCTATATACATGACAGGCCGCATACAAACTCTACTTACTTGTTTACATGGATGATATAATTGTCACGGGGAGTTCCTTCGAATCTGTCACCAATCTCATTGCACAACTGGCTGCGAAATTCTTTCTCAAGGATCTCGGTGAGCTCACATATTTCCGTGGCGTTGAAGTTCACAAGTGCTCGGATGGAGTGTTTCTTTCACAATGCAAGTACATACTTGATTTGTTGTCTAAAGCCGGGATGACTGAAGCCAAACCTTCCACAACGCCGATGTCTGCTTTGGACCCACTGGTATGTGACCAAGGCACTCCTCTGCCAATTCCAACTGACTATCGCACCCTCGTCGGTAGCCTGCAGTACCTCATTCTTACTCGCCCGGATGTCGCGTTTGCAACAAACCGGCTAAGCCAACTTACGCAACGACCAACCGATCATCACTGGACTGCTCTTAAATGAGTCCTTGTTACTTAGCCGGCACTACATAGCTCGTTATTCACATCTCTGTGACGGCGCCTTTGGTGTTCCATGCCTACTCTGACGCTGATCATGGCGGGGATAGAGACACTTTTGTCTCGACTACAGGCTACATCCTATATCTTGGCGGCACCCCGATCCCGTGGAGTTCCCGAAAACAACATTCCATCGCTCGTTCTTCCACCGAGGCCGAATACAAGGCACCTGCTGACACTGCTTGCAGAAATTCTTTGGGTTCAGTCGCTATTTACCGAGCTTGGTCACACGATCGACAACAAACCGATGATATATTGTGACAATGTCAGGGCCATCAATCTCAGTGCAAATCCAATCTTTCATAGCCGAATGAAACATATCGCCTTGGCCTACCATTTTGTACGGGAGCAAGTTCAACGTGGGGTGTTTCGAGTCACATATGTGTCCACTAATGATCAACTAGCGGATATCTTAACAAGCCGATGCATCGTCCTCGCTTCGAGTATCTTGTGTCCAAGTTAAAGATTTACTTCGAGTCGTTTAACTTGCGGGAAGATATTAGTAAATATATTGTATTTATTTATTTAGTTTCGTTAGTAAAAAATTAATAAAAATTGGACTATTAGCATAATTTTAGAGATTTGTTTCCTTAATTTCATCGTTCTCTCTCTATATGTACTGTAATAGTGAATTCAATAAAAGTATCCTTTTGATCAAACTAATAACTCCAATCCTTCTGATCCATTTCCCTGCTTAATTTCATGAATCCTCCTCAATGGATGTACATCCCAAATTTAGGATTGCGTATTCGCCGGCTAAATTTTCTCCATAATCTCCTCTCTTTCTATACAAACTGGACTTGTAATGAGTGTTCTCCAATTTTCAAACTTATAAGCTATTCATGGGTCTGTTTCATATCAAATCCCACAAGAAAGCTCATTGCATTCGTCGTCTCTGTTGGGCTTCCGTACGGCTGCTCTGTACCTGAGTCTGAAAATGGTGATGGCTACAGTACAAGGTACTATATTATTGATAGTATGATTTATCAAAGGTATGAGCTTAAACATTCCCTGAACACGCTTGGTCATGCTAAGTGCTTTCCCCGGTTTCAGTTTGATGAATTTGTTGTTTACATAGTTACAATTACAATAAATAAACTGAATAAATCTTGTTACATGTTTTATGCTGCTACCATCTGCTATAAATACATTGACTCTGAACTGTGAGGGTGCTAATCCCCTTGTCAAGGGTTGAGTATTATAGAGAATATATATAGAATACAAGAAGGGTAAATCAGTAAATTAACCCTCACTAATATATAATCTATCACCCCCCTCAAGCGAAGCGTCAGATTGACCGAAACGCAAAGCTTGGAACGAAAAAACTCAAGCAAAGAGCTGGAAAGGCCCTTCGTAAAAACATCAGCAATCTGAAGAGAGGAGGGGACATGATGAACTCGCAGCTTCCCAGAGGTAACCAACTCACGCACAAAGCGATAATCAATGTCAATGTGTTTGGCACACTTGTGAGAAACAGGATTCTGGGCCATGAAGATCGCACTACTGTTGTCACACAGAAGAAGCGGAGAGCCAACAAGCGGAACACGAAGATCGTGAAGAAGATGTGAAAGCCAAACAACCTCGGCAGCCGAGTTCGCAAGAGCACGATACTCAGACTCAGCACTGGAACGAGAGTCAGTAGGTTGCTTCTTAGCACTCCAAGAGACAAGGTTGGTGCCAAGGGAAGACAGCACAACCATAAGTAGAGCGACGAGTCTCCAAACAACGAGCCCAATCAGCATCAGAATAACCAGAAACAGAGGATGTGCACGCAGAGGTGAAGGAGATGCCATAATGAATGGTACCACGAACATAGTCGCAAAATGCGAGTAACTGCTGCAAAATGGTCATCACGCGGATCCTGCAGAAACTGACTAACAGAATTGACCGCGTAGGCGAGATCACGTCGAGTAATGGTGAGATACTGAAGTGCGCCGACCAAAGAGCGATAGAGCATGGGGTTCGCAAAAGGAGCGCTAGAGGTACTATGCAGTTGCGACAGAGGAATGAAGGGCGTAGAAACAGCAGAAGCATCAGACATCCCAGCACGACAAAGAATATCCCAAGCATACTTGGCCTGACCCAAGAACATGCCGGTAGACGAAGAGGACACCTCAAGCCCAAGAAAATAATGAAGAGCACCCAAGTCTTTGAGAGAGAATTCGCGTTCAGCACAGGCAATGAAACGACGAATGGTAGAGGGATCGTAACCGGTAAGGATGATGGTCATCAACATACACAAGCAAGTAAAGCAAAGTAGTGCCCCGGGAGAAAACAAATAAGAGGTGTCAGCATTGCTGCAGAGGAAACCAAGACTAGCAAGAAAGGTGCTAAAACGTTGAAACCAAGCCCGAGGAGCTGCTTGAGGCCATAAATGGCCTTGCGCAAATGACAGACGTAATCAGGATGAACAGGATCCTTGTAGCCAACAGGTTGAGCCATAAAGACAGATGTATCGAGAACACCGTTCAAGAAGGCGTTCTTCATATCTAGCTGGTGAAGAGGCCCACTTGCGCATAGTAGCAATAGCCCAAGACAGTCAGAACAGTAGCAGCTTTAACAACAGGACTGAAGGTGTGATCAAAATCAAAACCAGGAATCTGAGAAAACCTTGAGCTACAAGACGAGCTTTGTGACGCTCAATACTACCATCAGCCCGATGCTTGAGCCAAAACACCCACTTTGAACCAACTATGTTGGCGTCAGAGGGGCGAGGGACAAGGTCCCAAGTATGCTGACGACGAAGGGCAGCAAGCTCAGTATACATAGCACGAACCCAGAGTGGGTCACGAAGAGCAGAGCGATAATCACGGCTCAGAATGAGCAAGAAGTGTAGCAAGAAAACCAGAGACCTCATGATCAGGAAACTGACGTGGCCGAAGAAACCCAGTGCGTGAACGAGTGACCATAGTGTGAGATGGAGCCGGTGACGGATCAGGAGAGGAGGCTGGCGAAACATCGGATGAGGAAGAAGACGAGTCACCTGAAGGAGACGATGACAGAGGCAAAGAAGTCACAGGAGCTGCAGTAGTCACGGAAGATGCAGCAGGAGAATCAGACAGAGGAATATCATGAGAACACAGCTGGCAGGGAGGAGAAGCTGATGAAACAGGCAGAGAAATGGCAACAGGAGCAACCGGATCCGAAAAAGCAGAAACGTCCAAGGACGAGACGTCAGCCGTAGATCCAATGACGAGGAGCATATGGAAAGAAAGACTCATCAAATCTGGCATGGCGAGTGATATACACACAACCTGTAGTAGGATCCAAACACCGAAAGCCCTTGTACTGAGAGTGATAACCAATAAACACACAAGGAAGGCTCCACGGGGAAAGCTTGTGCGCAGCAAAGGCCGAACAAATGGATATACGCGACAACCAAGAGGGTGAAAGATGAATAGCATGGAGCCCGACCAAACTAGAAGGCCAAAAGGCGTCTCACCCTGTAGAACAGGTGAGGGAAGTCTATTAATTGTATAGACAACAGCGGAAAAGGCATGGTCCCACCGAGACAACGAAAGATGGGAGTGAAGCAACATAGAGAGACCCATCTCGGTGACGTGACGGTGCTTGCGTTCCGCACGACCATTCTGCTAGGGAGTGTAAGGACACGAAATCTGATGATGAATACCCCGAGAAACAAATTGAGAGCGAAGACGACCATTCACAAACTCAGATCCACCATCATCTCTGGAAGACCTTTATACGCGCAGAAAATTGAGTCTCAACAAAAGTCTCAAATGGCAAGTAAATGTCAACAAAATCCGACTTATGATGAAGCGGATACAGCCAAGAAAGCGCGAAAAATCATCCATAAGTACATCATAATAGCAAAATCCATTACTAGACAAAACTGGAGATGGTCCCATAAATCACAATGCACCAAGTCAAGAACGTGCGAAGCACGTTTAGCATTCTCAACAAAAGACAATTTTTGACCCTTTGCCATAACACATGAGGCACAAATATGCAGCTTAGGCAATAAAAAAGAAACAGACAATGACCCAACACTACTCAAGGCGGAAATAACACCAAAAGAAGCATGGCCTAGGCGAGCATGCCACAACTCAAAAGCTGCCCGACTTTTATTCTGCTGAATGGAGGAAACAAGAGCTGCATTCCCGCGATCCAAGACATACAAGCCATTCTCACTATGACTGGTTCCCACGACCGCCCCTGGTGGCCTTGCTCTGAATGAAAAAGGATGAGGCATCAAAGATAATAAGCACACCAAGATCTCGGGTTAGCTTAGCAGTAGATAGCAGATTCTTAGTGATACGAGGCACAACTAAAAAATCAAACAATCGTAAAGAGCGAGAAAGCTGAGCATCACCAGTATGAGAAATAGACAGAGAGGCTCCATTACCAACAGAGACACAAGAATTACCCGAATAATTGGAGACATTCTCTAGGGCAGAAGAGGACGACATCATGTGATTGGTAGCACCGGAGTCGACATACTAGTCGGAATCACGCGTCTGAGGCTCCAGTTGAAGCGACGATTGAAAGGAGTCAGCCAGATTTGCCGATGCAGCGTGATTAGAAGGCGGAGGAACCAGTTTGAAGTAGGTAGAGGCAATATGCCCAAGCTTGCCGCAACACTGGCACTTGGGGCGTCCACGACCGTGGCCCTTACCACCACCGACAGCCATCAGATTTACCTCCACGACTTCCGGAATTACCATCACTGCGGCCTGAAACGGGCGGGCGAAAACCAGCAGAAGAGTGCTGCGAACGAGGCGGCGAAAGCAACTGGAGTCGGAACAACAGCAGACGACGGACCAGATAGAGATTTAAGGAATGATTCATGATTTTCAGCCTGTGCAACAACATCAATATATGAAGGGGCCGGCACCTGATTCATGATAGGCGCACTGAATTCCTTAAAATCAGACCCCAGAGCACGCTAAAACCAGAGAACCTGATCGTTGTTCGAGGCTGCAGAACCATAGACGAAAAGCAATCGAAAATAGCTTTAAATCGGAGATGAAGGTCGTGAACCGTACATGTGCGACAAAGATTGAGAACCTGGTCACGAGGTTGAATAATCGAGGACCAATTGAGATTCGGATAGACAGCAGACAGCGTGTCCCAAATGTGCCAAGAAGTTGAACAGCTAATAACTTCAGACATAGCCTCCTCGGTTAAGGATGAAAAGAGAAGGTTCACAAGGCGTTGATCCTCTGCAATCCAATCGTCACGAGAAGCAACAGCGGCGTCGAACTCAGATTTGGCGGCGATGGCTACCGGTAGAAGCCGGATCGGAGGCAGGCGCTAAGGGAATCGGGGACGGCATACAGATGTGGCTGCCGTCCAGATAGCCAAACAATTTCTGAGATCTGAGAATATGCATAACTTGGGTCTTCCATAGCATATAGTTGGAGGAAGAAAGCTTAATATTCAGCATATGGATAAGAGTATTGTAAGGAAGCTTTGTGTCAGCCATGATTGAAGAGGAAAAAGGAAGCAGCAAAAAAGAGATACGAGGAAGAGGATGAGACAGATTAGGGTAACCTGACTGATACCATGTGAGGCTGCTAATCCCCTTGTCAAGGGTTGAGTATTATAGAGAATATATATAGAATACAAGAAGGTAAAACAGTAAATTAACCCTCACTAATACATAATCTATCATGAACTGCTAAATTCACACCTTAAAATTCCCTCTTTTTTTCACTATGTCTGAAGTTCACTGTAAAGCTGCTCCTTACACATCTGGATCAGTTATTCTACTGCCACCAGGTCCCATGAGCTCCTCCAAGGAGAAGGGTAAGGGCAGGCTCTCCTTTGCTCAGATGATTATCAACAATAATACCAACAAAAAGATAACCTAAAGCAAACATACTAACCAAAATGAGATGGGAAATACCAACACTACCATCTTACCAAACTTTTCACCCTCGGAACTACCCTACTAGGGTTTCTGGTAAGAGGGGACATTTCATTATCTATTCTGAAGGCCGGTTGGTTTTGAAATCTCCTTCTCCAAACCAAGTAGATTTCAACAGAGTTTGGTGCTGGACCCCCTATGTTGATCCATGCCCAAATGGAAACGGTCACTAAGTAAAAGGCCCAAGACCCAGTAAGTGCCTTCAGCTATAAATAGGGGGTTGGAAAGTTGAAAAGGACTGATCACTATTCATCCTTGCCTCTTATAGTAAAAACGAGAGCTCTCCTTTACGAATCGCGTACAAATTCTACCCCAGTTTACATCAACCCTTCGCGAGCAATCTCTCTCTCCCTACCTGCCTCACGCACTTATATTCCTTTATTTCGTATTACCTGCCTAGCGAATGAATTCTAACTTGAGCGTCGGAGAGTCAAATCCAGAGGCCTCCCTCCTCTGGGTTTGATACGCAGGTACACGAAGCCTATAACGCGAAGTCACATGCACACTAGAAGCATCCTCATACAACGCGAAGTCACTTACATACTAGAAGCATCTTCAACAACGCGAAGCAGTATGCAAGATCCCCACTATACGCTAACTCCCCACCACCATTCCCATACGACCCGTATTTCCCTATGCACGCCCAGAGGCAGCATCGTGAGCCAACCACAATCTTCGCTGACCACATCATGCACGCCTGAGTTTGCGGAGACTTCAAGTACCCATCAGTGAAGGAGTACACGGGCAGTGAGGACCCCGTTGAGCACGCTAGTCGATACCGGTATGCATGCTTGCCAGCAACGCCGACGACGCAACAATGTGCAAAGGTTTCACGAATACTCTATCTGGGGCAGCCCTGAGCTGGATCCTGGCCCTCCCCAAAGGAATCATAAATAATTTCGCTGACCTGGAGAGTAGATTCCTCAGCCACTTTAACGCCTCGCGTAAGCAGGAAGTGGTAATGCAACATACCGCGGGTATCCAGCAAGGCCCGGACGAGTCTTTGGCCGATTATGTAGAGAGGTTCACGGCCGTGGTCATCCAAGACACCGATTTTAAAGATGACACCGCCAAGTACGCCTTCCTTCGTGGACTGTGCAACGGTACTGAATTTAAAGACCGGATGAGCAGAAAGAAAGGCCTCACGTATGAGGGCATGCTAGAAAGGGCTCACGAGGAAATTCAAGGAAAGATGATAATGGGTCAGAATTCGCAGGGTTCGAGCCAGAGAAACCAGAGCTGGGGTCCTAAGAGGCATCACGAGCAGGCAAGCCAGTAAAGCAGGGTTATGATCCGTAAATAAATGTAAATCAGCCTAGAGACTAGCAGGGGAGATTCCAGGCTCAGAATCTTATGGCTAATGTTACTCAAGGGGGTGTCCAGAGGGGAAAAGGCCGGTAGAGCGGCGGCCAATGTGGTGTGAGAGAATAACACCAAGAATAACGACTCCTCAGACTGTTGATCGATGAAGCAGGAGCCCGACGCGGAGAACATACGGGTAATGTCCGCACAGCAATCAGGGGCAAACCCGCAACGTCGAGAGCAGGGCAATCGTGCGCCGGCTTAGACTTCCCGCAGCCGGATGGTTTCGTGGGAACAATATCAGGAAGGCACACGCCAAGGCTCGCGAGCAGGGCAGAACAGTGACGCACATCCAATACCACTCTCCCGTCAGGGAGACCCCTTATGCTTGTTAGAGAAGAAGAGGGAACCGTACCGGTTGACGTTTGGTGAAAAAGATGTAAACGAGTGGGCTACGCGAAGTGCCTGACCACTCGTAATCCACATGCAGCTCGGCACAAAGATCGTAAAAAGAGTGATGGTAGACACGGGAAGTGCAGCTGGCATTCTGTACTGGACGCTTTCAAAAAATTGGGTATTGATAAGAGCCAGCTCAGGCCAACGCAGTGCAACCTGGTGGGCTTCCAAGGGCGATTCGGTAAAAGCCTCGGGTGTAATAACGCTAGAAATGATACTCGGAGACGAGGGTGGACCGCGAAGGCAGTGCTCTATAGACTTCATGGTCATTCCAATGACGTCTTCATACAACGCGATAATCGGGCGCGATTCCCTTACCCGATTCGAGGCGGCTATCTCGATTAGCCCTTTTTGTCTGAATTCCCAACAGTATGTGGCACGGGAACAGCACGAGGGAATCAGGAGGAGAGTCAGACATGCTATCACTCGGCAGAAAAAGGAAAGCAGAAAGCCGTTCACACTAGCCAGGTATTCATGAGTCCCCCAGGGTTTGAAGAGGAAGCAGTCTTAGGCCCGCGAGCGCAGACTCCCTCAGAGCGTCTTTGTGAGAGGAAGAGATCATCCCGGTAGATACAATCGCGCCATTTGAGTCAGAGCACGAGAAACTATCAGTGGGGTGAGGTTTACAACCATCAGTTACAAATCAGATCGTAAAACTGCTGTCTGGATCGCGAGACTTCTTCGCCTGGACCCCTCGCGATTTAAAAGGCATCCCACCCGAAGTCATGAGCCACTCTCTGGCTATCCAGCCAGATTCAGTACCAAGAAGGCAGCGAAAGAGGAAATAGGCAGGCCCAAGAACGAGGCCGCGAGTATAGAGCTAGCAAAACTCATTAAGGCAGGCTTCGTGGAACCAGTTCAGTATCCCAAATGGCTCGCGAACGTGGTTATGGTACCAAAGAAGGATACCGGAAAATGGCGGATGTGTGTTGATTTCACTGATCTGAACAAGGCATGCCCGGAAGACAGCTACCCGCTTCCTGCGATAGATCAGCTCGTCGACTCCACGGCAGGGGCACGAGGCGCTAAGCTTCTTGGACACATATTCCGGGTACAATCAAGTGCCCATGAATCCCAAAGATGCTGAGCATACCGCGTTCATCACAGACAAGGGAACATTTTGTTATAAGGTGATGCCGTTCGGTCTGAAGAACGCGGGAGCAACGTTCCAGCGCCTGGTAGATAAAATTTTCAGAGGCATGATGGGGAGAACAGTCGAGGCGTATGTCGACGACATTGTAGTGAAAGCAAGCGGCAAGAGGATCATGTTCGCGATCTCGCGGAAGTGTTTGACACCTTACGAGGCTATGGAATGAGTTTGAACCCGAGAAGTGTGTTTTCGGGGTAACAGAGGGGACGTTTCTCGGTTTCCAAATAAGCAATCGCGGAATCGAGGTAAACCCCGTGAAAGTCAGGGCGGTGTTGGACATGGTTCCGCCGGAGAAGCATTAACGAGGTACAAAGGTTCGTCGGATCAGTTAACTACTTGGGGAGATTTTGCGCGAAGTTGGCCGAGCGAAACCTACCATTTTTTGACTGCTAAGGAGGCCGAAAACTTTTTGTGGACAGTCGAGTGCACAGAAGCGTTCGCGAAGCTCAAAGAACACCTCACCCACTTACCGACGCTGTCTTCACCCGTTCGAGGAGAAAGTTTGCAGTTGTATATTTCGGCGGGCGAAAGAGCTGTAAGTGCGTCCTATACCCGAGAAGCACAGAACTTCGTAAGCAAAGCACTGCTCGCGACCGAAGAACATTACGCCTGGTAGAGAAAGCAGTATTCGCGTTGGTTGTTGCAGCAAGAAGGCTAAGACCATATTTCCACGCTCACACTATTCAAGTGTTGACCAACCTACCCTTACACTCCCTACTTCACAGGCCGACGGCTTCCGGACGTCTCACGAAGTGGGTAATAGAACTGTCAGAATTCGACATCGAGTACAGACCCAGAACCAGCAATCAAAGCGCATGCACTAGCAGATTTCGTGGTCGAGACAAGCTTTCGTGAAGCAGTTTGTACGTCTGAGGAGAAGAGGTGGCAGTTATACGTAGATGGGGCCGTAAATGCCGAGGGTTGTGGGGCAGGAATGGCCCTCATTTCGCCAGAGGGAATAACTCATAAACATGCTATTAATCTAAACTTCGCCGCAACCAACAACGAAGCCGAGTATGAAGCACTCATAGAGGGTATAGAAATCGCGTTGGCCAACTCCGTTGAGAACGTGGAATGTTTCTACGATTCTGAAGTAGTAGTATAGCAGATGCAGGGCGTGTACGAAGCCAAAACGGGTAATTTACTAAAATACCTCACGAGGGCGAGCACCCTCCGCTCCATGTTCAAACAGTTCCAGCTCACAGTCATACCTCGCGAGAAAACGAAGAAGCTGATAACCTCACTGAAGATAGCTTCCAGATTAAGAATTGGAGGACGAGAACAAAGAGGCTAGGCCTATTTGGACCCGGCGAATTGATGAAAGGGCAATAAGGGAGTTATTCGAAATGATGGCTATAGATATGGCTGTTGACGATTGGCGGAGCCCAATCATGAGATACTTGGCTGACGGTGTAGTCCCAGAGAATCCACGCGAAAAGAGAAAGTTAGAAGTGTAGGCTGCGCGATTCTACATCAACCAGGGTGAACTGTACAAGCGAGGATTTATGAGCCGAGAGCTGCGTTGTCTCTCCGAGAAGAATGCAGAAGTATGATTGTAGAATTACACGCCGGGCTATGTGGGACGCACGCTGGATGGAGGGCTCTAGTGTACAAAGCATTGCGTCAAGGTCACTACTGGATGACGATGAGAAAAGATGCCCTGAATACGCACGCGAGTGCCAAGCATGCCAGCGTCATGCCCCGGCGTCCCATCAGCCGGGGGTAGAAATGCAAATTATGGCGGGTTCATGTCCTTTCAGCAATGTGGGGTCTGGACTTGTTAGGACCATTCACGCCAAAAGCACCCGGACAGCTTGAGTTCATAATCGTGGCAATTGACTACTTCACGAAATGGATCAAAGCCGTGCCGCTCGCAAGCACAACTGTGGCAATGTGAAGCAGTTCCTCTGGCAGAACATTATTTGTCGTTATGGACTACCGCAAGAAATCGTCACAAACCGAGGCCCGCATTCAATACCCCGAAGCTAGTACAATGGTGTGATGATCTAGGCATACGCCTACAAGTTCGCGTTAGTCGCTCACCCTCACTGGAACGGCCGGGTTGAGGCTGCAAACAAAAGCATTGTTAACGATCTGAAAAAACGCTTAGATGGCGCACGAGGAAAATGGGCAGAGATGCTTCCATTAGTTCTATGGGCAAACCGCACAACCAGCAAGAAGGCGACGGGTGAAACACCTTTCGCGTTGGCATATGGGATAGAAGCAGTTGTCCTGGTTGAACACTTGTTTCCAAACGACAGAATGTTGCATTTTGACAGCGTCGCAAATGAAGAAAGAATGCAGATGGAGCTCTAGCTTCGCGAAGAGGTTAGAGCTATGGCTTCCATCCTGGCCGCTAACTACAAAGCTGGGGTTGCCAAATATTACAACAAATCTATCAAGGTCAGAGGTTTCGCGATGGAGATCTTGTTTTAAGGAAAACCGAAGGGGGTAAGCTAGACCCAGCTGCGAAGGACCATACATCGTAGACGAAGAGATCGCCCCAGGCGCATACAGGCTCAAGGACTTTACCGGTAACTGTATCCCGAACTCGTGGAACGTGATGAGGTTACGGCGGTATTATCCCTAAGCCTACACTTGTCAGGTATAAACAGTTACATTTCCAATACTGTCACAATTAATAACTGTCCTAACTTAAACATTCGTTCTCAGAACCTCGAATAAAACCGTCGGAACGGACAAATAAGCTAGCTTTAGCATAAGTCGGTAGACAAACACCACGGTTAGCTTACCTCTGATTAAATTTAAAGTACAATCTAATAAGAGGATAGGTCTAACAATTGACTTTTGTCCTCAGAATAAAAGCCTTTGCTACGCGAAGCATTGTGAAGTCGTGTAAGCCTCCGTTGAGAAGGAGCAACGCCAAGTAAGCCTCCCTGGCCCAGGAGCATTGCGGGTAAGCCTTCCGTACGCGAAGCACCATTAAAGTTGTGTAAGCCTCCGATGAGTAGGAGCAACGCCAAGTAAGCCTCTGTCCAGAGCATTGACCAACACATCTCACAGGAGAATGAAGCATGCAAGCCTTAGATAAGTAGCAAAGCTGTTTACCAAAAGAGAAAAATGGTAACTTGCCTTATCCTTCGTTTTCGCGAAGAAACAAATTGATTCACCCAGAAACCCTAACTGAGATAACGTACAGGAAGCAAGAGTATTGATTCACGCCGACAAAAATCGCTCATAGGCCAGAAACGCTCGAGCAGTAAGGTAAACATTTATAAAGTAGGGGGTAGGATCAGTGAACGCGTATTTACCTCACTCTTGTGCAGAACGACAAAGAGGAAAACAGCAACGCGAAGCCGTAAGAACTTCAAACCTAGAAGGACCAAGACGCCGCCAAACACTCGAAAAATAGGCGCAAGATGAACAAAAGAATATTGAAGGCGCAAGGAGTTTAAGAACAACGCAAGGAAGAACGCATAACTATCACCTAAACAAGGCCCAAGGAAGAACGCGAAAGAACCGTCAAAGCCACCCACAGAAGACCCCCATACAAAGGGAATACGCAAAGAATGTGAGAACGACGCAAAGATAGATATTTCAATTATTGAACAACGGCAACCATGTAAAAACACAATTACTATTATGAAATTGAGGTAGTTCACTCATGCAAAGTTTCATTTTGCTATTTCGTGTATGATACATGAAAAGGCAAGGGGGTAGTAGACAATACGCGGTTCAGAGACAAAACAATCAAAATAAAACAGCATACAAACAAGAAAAATTATAGTTCATAAGCGGAACATGCATAAAAAGCTTCACGAAGGAGAGGAGCTGGTGCATAGAAGGCAGCGGCAGGGTCGGGCAAAAGATGGACTTTTCCAGGAACCACCCCCGTCTCAGAGTTGAAAGCACAAACATCCCAAGCTTTCAAAGGGTCTTCATCGTCATCAATGAAAGTGCCATTGGAGGAGGAGTGTAGGTGGAGGAGCAGCCTCAATCCTAGACGGTCCTCGTGTCCAGTTTGAAGTCCGTAATCCCCTCCTCTTCAGCTGTGCTTTCGTCATAAGATGATAGAGCGCAAGGCGATAACTACCTTCATAAGAGGATCGGACAGACCCGCGATACCCACTCACGTACTTGCTAACAGCATCAAAGCGGGCGTCGCGTAGCTCGTTTGCATGCGCCTTCTTTAGATCAGCAATCTCCTTAGCATGCTGAGCCTGCGTAGCAGCCAACTCTTTCTCAACGCGAGCCCCCTTTTTCTCCGCAGCCTCAGCCCTTGCCAAAGCATTCTTCAAATCTTCACGAAGAGTCTCCGTCGCTTCACTATAGCTTTCTTTCGTCATGAGAAGCTGCCGTGTAGATAAGTTGCATGGCCTGGGGAAAGATCACTTTGAGAAAGATCAAGTGGAGAAAGCAAAACAAGGGTACCAAAACAAGCTTACCATGAGCATCATCTGCTCGCGAGAACAACAGTAGCGTCCAGCTCTTCTTGGACAGGCAGCGACAGGGGAGGGAGCAAGTCAGGGACCAAAAGCACTGAGGCCGGACTCCAAAGGAGGGAATATGTCCGCCGAAGACCCTCACGCTTTGAGACGACCCGGTTTCGCGAACCTTCTTGGCACTAGTATGCCCCTTCGGAGATGCATCAGATTTCTTTCGCTTTCGCGACCCACCCTTGTCGCCAACTGTCTTGCCTTTTGGAGAGGTCAGTGGATCGACGGGTGTCTTGCCTTTTTGAGAAGCACCAAGAGCCTCTTCAGACCCACCCTTGTCACCAAGAGCCACGCTCGCCGCGTTCTTGTCCGCCCCTGCGTCCAGGTCGGGAAGACTGTTAAGAAGATCAAAGTAGCTGCGACCTGCACAAGTGGGAAAAGAATTAGATAAATAAGAACAAGTCCTTCACCAAAGAGCATTGGCAAAATAACAACCAGGAGGAGGATGCGGCGGACTAAGTCCCCTCAACTCTCGAAGCTTGAGGGTAACATCGCGTATGAAAACACGAAGGGAAGTGTCTCGGATAATCAGTATATCTCGCGACGAACCGACCCTTGAAATCCTTGTTCAGAACGAGGTCCAAGAGAAACACGCCGGTCTGAATATGGTACGCGAAGGTATCCTCAGGAGGAGGACGAACCAAAAACCACTGCTTTTCCAAACAATCTCGTTAGTGGGCATCCCCCAGGCTAAGGCCGCGGATGTACGAACAGAATACAGGCCAGTATTCCCGATAATCTTCCTTGGTGAACAAACATAGTTAAAACGCGCAGGCTTAGGCACCACACCAATATCTTGCACCCGCATAGTAAAGACCGTGATGGCGCGCCAAACCATAGGGTGGAGCTGTGTAGGACTAAACCGGGTAGCTCTCAAATACTCTTCCACCCATGGAAGTAAAGGAAGACGAAAGCCCCCCTCCATGCTTGCATGCTAATCGCGAACCAACCATTGAAATTGTACGCCATCTTACTCCCTCATCTGGAAGCGCCAGACTAGTGCCTTTAGGGAAGGGGTAGAGATTAGCAATTTTCTTAAGATCCTCAAGGGTGAGGACAGAACGCTTCCCAGCAAATTCGTTTCCCCAAGTTCTTTGGGCGATAACCGCGAATACGCCCCGTGTAAATCTTCACGGGAGGACACGGATTTTTGTAGCTCTCGGGAGTTTCTATACGAGGTTGTGCGAGGGTAGAGGTCCCAGGTGCCAGGGCCGCTAAGGCTTCGTCACCTTGCGCGAAGACAGTTCGTATAGGAACAGCTTCGTGGACTGTTCTAGACGAAGAAGCACTGGACGAAGATGTCGAACGCGAATCGCTGGAACTAGAACCTAAAGAAAGCACGAGTTAGTTCTCAGGAGATGATAAATATAGTAGCTTCTCGCGAAATGGTATTTGAGGAAAATCATGTTTCTCGCGAAAAACAACATTTATCTCTCCCAGAGAAGAACTCGGGCGTAAGGCCCATGAGGAAGAGAAGTTCAAAGGTCGGGGTAAAAGAGAGATTTCCAGATTTCTCGGTAAAAGTGAAGTTGAAACAACTGAATTCTGACATGACCGTTTTTGAAATGACTGATTGGACATACAAAGGAAATAAGAATAAAAAAAAAGAGGGCGGAAACCGCCGGCCAAAGGATACACCTTCAAGGCGGCCGGAGAAAAGGAGGAAGGAATCCTCCCCAGATTTACCCACGCGAAGCCCAACTCGCGTAGACCTGTATAGCTTTACCCATGCGAAGCCCAACTCGCGTAGCCCTGTACAATTTTACCCACGCGAAGCCCAATCTTATATGAGGCATATTAACTAATTTCCACGCAAATTCCAACCTTATACGAAGCCCAAGAAATACCAACATGGGAGGTCCAAGTTGCATGAGGTCCTTACACGAAGCCCAAAACTCCAGCCACGCAAGCCCAATTCTTGTTAGTGTAAAAAAAAACCCTGGTACGCACATCCACTATTCACATATATATATATGCTATTTACATGAAGACAAATATAAATAGCCCACCTTTCTACATCAAGATAAATCATACGAAAGGTACGCGAGTGCTTAACATACAGGTATTGTCACTCTATACGAACATTACATGTGAATAAATATTGACTTGGGCGTCGGAGAGCCCGCCCCGGGACCCCCATCTCCGGGTTCAGGCCTTTTGCAGGATATAAGAAGATGTAATATAGCTCAGAATCGCACAATGACGGAATCTTACAAGGAAAGCTAATAACAAGCCTAAGAAGATGGAGTGTTGCATCCTCTGCTCGTTCGATTAATGTAACGACGAATCAGGGCTCCAACACTGGTGCCGTCTGTGGGAACGCTTTCACAAAGCTAAAATGACACTTTCGCAAGAGCAGAATACTAACTACATCGTCATCCGAACTTGGATAAAACCCCGTCAAACGGGGAATAAGGTAGCTTTAGCGTTATTTAGCACATAACATCCGAGAATAACAAAGCCTTCGCTGCGCGAAGCACTCTATAAGTCGTGTAAGCCTCCAGCGAGTGGGATCAACGCCAAGTAAGCCTCCACCAGGAGCATTGATCAGATAAGCCTTCGCTGCGCGAAGCACTCTATAAGTCGTGTAAGCCTCCAGCGAGTGGGAGCAACGCCAAGTAAGCCTCCACCAAGAGCATTGATCAGATAAGCCTTCGCTATGCGAAGCACTCTATAAGTCGTGTAAGCCTCCAGCGAGTGGGAGCAATGCCAAGTAAGCCTCCACCAGGAGCATTGATCAGATAAGCCTTCGCTATGCGAATCACTCTATAAAGTCGTGTAAGCCTCCAGCGAGTGGGAGTAACGCCAAGTAAGGCTTCGCCACCGAAGCATTGATATGTAAGCCTTCACTACGCAAAGCATTGATGAAATACGTATAAGCCTTCGTATTTACGAAGAACGATAAAACCTTTGCTCAAGCGAAGTCCCTCTTAGGATTTTTTCACGTATGTCACCTTCACGAACGTCCTCTCGAACCTTCACAAGATTCACCGCTTCGCGTATGTATATTGTTCACGTATAAAACGAGCTACACGAAGAGTACCCTATGTATATTGTAAATTGTATAGTCTTGACCTTTAATCATACATATGCAGCAATACCACTTCGCGTATGATTGCGTTGAAGGCACACGTAACATATCTTTCGGTTACATAAGCTTAATCCCCATTGAAGAGTTAATTACATAGGTATACTTCATCTTAACCACTTCGCGTATGGGTTTTTCAGGAAGTTCATGCCACTAACGTCTTCGAACTTCTTTACGAGCAACGCGTGTCCAACCGTTCCCACCTTCACATGTCGCCACGCTTCAGCTTTGGTCGTGATCGTGTTCATGAAGAACAACCACACGATGCAGCCCATTACTAACTCGGGGCTCGTGAGTACCCTCTTCACGGGCTGCAACAAAGCCCACCATTTTGAGTATACAATCTCCACAAAAACTCCTATGCAACGTTGATACAAACATACGCTAGCATATATACGAAGCTTGGAAGGCGTACGAAAAGCTCAGACTACACGTATGAAAGGCAACCCCATTTGTACGCAAAGCCCCGGTACTAGTGTAGCCGCATAAACGTATAGCGACGCAACGCACAACGCTGACTGGAAGTTTTCTTACGAAGGTATCTTCACGTACTATAGTCGATCATACCACAAACCCTTCGATTATATAACACCCTATTCTGGATTATATAACACCCTATTCTGTGGGTGTACATCGTCTCCATGGGATTCACGTTCCCATGCGCTTCGCGAACGATGTTATTTCGAAGGTCCATGCCGTCTTAGCACTGCCTTCACGAACAACTCATACCGCGCAGGTCAATCTCCACGAAGTATACGCACGAGGCTCGAGTCATTACGCTTCGATGTCTTGCACATGGCTTGAGTCGTTACGCATCGACGTTCCGGTCCTGCTCGTATAGAGAAAACTACACGAAGAGTATTCCTACAAGCTTGCGAGGATCGAGTTGCTACGCGTTTCGAATAGGTTGTACGCATACACGTTGGTATACTACATGTTGCGTTTAAAGAGTAGTCGGGCCGCTTTGCATGGCGTCGAGATATGTCATGCTAACTTAACGCTTCACGTAGCTAGCACCGCGAAGTACATATCTGCCTTCAACGTTCGCTTTTTGCATCACCAACCAAGCCTTACGAACCATAGTTCGCGAGTTGTCACACGCTAGCGATATCGGCTACGTTCGCATAATGAGCTTCCCGAAGCTCACGTGATCTTGCTCTCAAGACTGTCGACGGTAAAGTTTCCAAGGTCAAATCGAGTCGCCCACTACGGAAGTTCACGAAGATGGGCGAACACACGCGAGACTTGCCATGACGCGCTCGAAATCTCGGCTACGCTCGTGTAGTAAGCTTCACGAGACTACTCGCATAAAGAAGACGCGAAGTCGGTATTATGTCAATAAACGAAGCAACTACGCGAGGAAACGATGTTCCTCGGACGACACCCCTCGTGAGGCGGACACGCAAAATTCTTGTCACAGAATGGCTCTCCGGCAACTCTGGCGAACGTCTTGCTCTGTGTCGCCACGCCTTTGCGAATATCTATGTACAGTTGAGTAACTCGCCTTCATGCAATTTACATCTATGCAAACACGTACCTCTATACGAGCTCGTGTACGTCACCTATACGAAGGACTTACCTCATTAAGCTCACGTAAGCCTCCTACACAAGCTCGTATACATCTCCTTCGTTTATATACACGTGCACAAAAACCCAACATGCATTACTTACACGTGAAATCCAAGTACTATATGCATAGATACATGCACATTGTTAACCAGCACAGCTTCATACCAAGATGGTGGAACGCCATGCTTCGCTAAAGAGTTTTACTCGTGAGGTTCCCGCCTGTTTGATGTTGCCTTCACGAATAACTCGTTCCATGCAGCCTCACATTCACGAGTCATTACGCGTCGACTTTCGCCGTGTCGTGTTCGTGTAGAACGAATTACACGAAGAATACACACGGGGCTCGAGTCATTACGCGTCGAGGTTTCGGTTTTGTTCGTATAGAACTAACTACATGAGTTGTGCGCATAGGGCTCGGGTCGTTACGTGTCGGCGTTTTTGGTCTCGCTCGTATAACATCTACACGAAGTAACCCATGCGATTGCTAAGCTAGTTCTATTATCGACGACAACCGTCACATTATGAAATCTCCTTCGCGAACTTCACACTGAGATGAAGGTCATTGATCACGTAGGTTGTAATTCACATATGGATTGCATGAATCCCAAGGTTGTAATTCACATATATCTTGTTCACGAAGACACTCCTTCACAAAGCTTTGTTCGCATGATCCAAACATTTGATATCGATACACGCCTCACATGAATGCATGGGAGATAATCTCCCTCAAACTGCTTGGACGAATGGTTCATTCCATGAAGGGGAGATCTCGCTAGAGCAAGTGTGAAGCGTCCAAGATTGTCAAGTCTTCATCTTCTCTTCGCGAAGTCGAAGGACTTGCGGGGCTGGATGTTGGACCAGAGAATAAGTCCATTTTAGAAGAGAGCCCATTTAGAAATAAAGCCCCAAGGCCCATTAAAACACTATAAATAGGGGGAAGGAGAGTAGATGAGAAGGAAGGATTTTGACATCATAAAATTGTCTAAATGTATAGAGCCCGGAGGCGGAGCAGAGTATTACAAACCTTCGTATACAATGAAGTTGCGAGCCCAACTTGCTCACTCACGCGAAGCAGCACGAAGCCCAAGTTGGACAGGGCCCAATTTTCTGGCCCAGTCTTTCCACGTGAGGCCCCTCCGTATGCCTTCACGAAACAGACGCGATAGTGTATAAAACACGTGAAGACAACAATTCGTGTAGCAACTCCTGTATACGAAGTCTAAGTAAGAGGGCCCAATCATGTAGAATCCCACTAGCTGCTTTTTACCCGAAGCCCACCATTCGTGTAGCCCAGCAGACGAAGTCCTTAGCCTCCTTCCTCTACACGAAACCTGCCATACGTGTAGACCTATGCAGATTTACCCACGCGAAGCCCAACTCGCGTAGACCTGTATAGCTTTACCCATGCGAAGCCCAACTCGCGTAGCCCTGTACAATTTTACCCACGCGAAGCCCAATCTTATATGAGGCATATTAACTACTTTCCACGCAAATTCCAACCTTATACGAAGACCTAGAAATACCCACATGGAGGTCCAAGTTGCATGAGGTCCTTACACGAAGCCCAAAACTCCAGCCACGCAAGCCCAATTCTTGTTAGTGTAAAACACCCCCCTAGTACACACATCCACTATTCACATATATATATATGCTATTTACATGAAGACCCAATATAAATAGCCCAACCTTTCTACATCAAGATAAATCATATGAAAGGTACGCGAGTGCTTAACATACAGGTATTGTCACTCTATACGAACATTACTATGTGAATAAATATTGACTTGGGCGTCGGAGAGCCCGCCCCGGGGACCCCCATCTCTGGGTTCAGGTCTTTTGCAGGATATAACAAGATGTAATATAGCTCAGAATCGCACAATGACGGAATCTTACAAGGGAAAGCTAATAACAAGCCTAAGAAGATGGAGTGTTGCCATCCTCTGCTCGTTGGATTAAAGTAACGACGAATCAGGGCTCCAACAGGCGGGGCAGACGATGGAGAGGGAGGATCGCCGGGGTGTCTACAACGAGCCAGCGCAGCTAAGGTGATGTCCGGAAGTGTAGCTAAATCGCCGGAGAAGATATTCTGTCGGAAGAGAGGAAGGAAGCAAGAAGAGAGAAGAGAATTGAGTTATGAGGAGAATGAATTTACCCCCACTTTTCTCCCCTTTTATAGTCATTAGGAACGACAGAGTCGTCCATTCAGTGATGGACACGTGGCAGACAAGAGTGAGGCAAAGCCATGCAAAAGGTAAAACAACGCGGATGACGTCCAACGAGTAAACTAGGGTTTCGCGTTCGTTTAACGTAAACCCTAGGGGGGTGGATGTTGGACCCCCTATGTTGATCCAGGCCCAAATGGGGAAACCGGCCCACTAAGTAAAAGGCCCAAGACCCAGTAAGTGCCTTCAGCTATAAATAGGGGGTTGGAAAGTTGAAAAGGACTGATCACTATTCATCCTTGCCTCTTATAGTAAAAACGAGAGCTCTCCTTTACGAATTCGCGTACAAATTCTACCCCAGTTTACATCAACCCTTCGCGAGCAATCTCTCTCTCCCTACCCTGCCTCACGCACTTATATTACTTTATTTCGTATTACCTGCCTACGTGAATGAATTCTAACTTGAGCGTCGGAGAGTCAAATCCAGAGGCCTCCCTCCTCTGGGTTTGATACGCAGGTACACGAAGACCTATAACGCGAAGTCACCTGCACACTAGAAGCATCGTCATACAACGCGAAGTCACTTACATACTAGAAGCATCTTCAACAATGCGAAGTTTCTCAAGTCCTCGTGTAGAGTGTTGAGTACACGAAGTTTCCAGGGCTCCAACACTGGCGCTGTCTGTGGTTTCCTTTTCACGAAGCTAAGCTAAGACATGGTACGTTTGGAGGGTCTCCCAAGTGACGACGTTCGCGAGGCACGATCAATATCACCAGCTAGTTCACGCCCAGGTCGTACGTGGATTTCTCAGGAAGAATTCGAGGATTTCTAGAACTGGAGAGAGTATATGGCAAATCGGGTCCGGTCCGCGGATGGATCTCGCCAGGACAGGGGCACAGTTGACGACACCCCCTCCAACTACTATTCACGCGGAACCTGCACAGATACATACAGCTGTCGGGTGCCAAACACCGTACGGCCCAACGCGTAGACAGGATCACGAACAGCCACGGTATGCACCACCACCCCAGCTGCCCCGAGAGCAGTTGTACCCGGAGCATTATGCAAGATCCCCACTATACGCTAACGCCCCACCACCATTCCCCTACGACCCGTATTTCCCTTTGCACGCCCAGAGACAGCATCATGAGCCAACCACAATCTTCGCTGACCACATCATGCACGCCTCAGTTCGCGGAGACTTCAAGTACCCATCAGTGAAGGATTACACGGGCAGTGAGGACCCCGTTGAGCACGCTAGTCGTTACCGGTATGCCATGCTTGCCAGCAACGCCGACGACGCAACAATGTGCAAAGGTTTTACGAATACTCTATCTGGGGCAGCCCTGAGCTGGATCCTGGCCCTCCCCAAAGGAATCATAAACAATTTCGCTGACCTGGAGAGTAGATTCCTCAGCCACTTTAACGCCTCACGTAAGCAGGAAGTGGTAATGCAACATACCGCGGGTATCCAGCAAGGCCCGGACGAGTCTTTGGCTGATTATGTAGCGAGGTTCACGGCCGTGGTCATCCAAGCCACCGATTTTAAAGATGACACCGCCAAGTACGCGTTCCTTCGTGGACTGTGCAATGGTACTGAATTTAAAGACCGGATGAGAAGAAAGAAAGGCCTCACGTATGAGGGCATGCTGGAAAGGGCTCACAAGGAAATTCAAGGAAAGATGATAACGGGTCAGAATTCGCAGGGTTCGAGCCAAAGAAACTAGAGCTGGGGTCCTAAGAGGCATCACGAGAAGGGCAAGCCAAGAAAGCAGGGTTACGATCCGCGGATAAAGGTAAATCAGCCTAGAGACCAGCAGGGGAGATTCCAGGCTCAGAATCTTATGGCTAATGTTACTCAAGGGGGTGTCCAGAGGGGGAAAAGGCCGGTAGAGCGGCGGCCAATGTGGTGTGAGAGGCATAACACCAAGAATCACGACTCCTCAGACTGTCGACCGATCAGGCAGGAGGCCGATGCGGAGAACAGACGGGTAATGTCCGCGCAGCAATCAGGGGCATACCCGCAACGTCGCGAGCAGGGCAATCGCGCGCTGGCTCAGACTTTCCCGCAGCCGGATGGTTTCGTGGGAACAATATCAGGAAGGCACACGCCAAGGCTCGCGAGCAGGACAGAACAGCGACGCGCATCCAATACCACTCTCCCGTCAGGGAGACCCCTTATGCTTGTTAGAGAAGAGAAGAGGGAATCGTACCGGTTGACGTTCGGCGAAAAAGATGTAAACGAGTGGGCTACGCGAAGTGCCGACCCACTCGTAATCCACATCCAGCTCGGCACAAAGATCGTAAAAAGAGTGATGGTAGACACGGGAAGCGCAACTGACATTTTGTACTGGGACGCTTTCGAAAAATTGGGTATTGATAAGAGCCAGCTCAGGCCAACGCAGTGCAACCTGGTGGGCTTCACGGGCGATTCGGTAAAAGCCTCGGGTGTAATAACGCTAGTAATGATACTCGGAGATGAGGGTGGACCGCGAAGGCAGTGCTCTGTAGCTTGGCCTGACCCAAGAACATGCCGGTAGACGAAGAGGACACCTCAAGCCCAAGAAAATAATGAAGAGCACCCAAGTCTTTGAGAGAGAATTCGCGGTCAGCACAGGCAATGAAACGACGAATGGCAGAGGAATCGTTACCGGTAAGGATGATTTCATCATTGCTGCAGAGGTGTCAACAAGTACAGCAAAGTAGCGCCCCAGGAGAAAACAAATAAGGAGGTGTCAGCATTGCTGCAGAGGAAACCAAGACTAGCAAGAAAGGTGCTAAAACGCTGAAACCAAGCCCGAGGAGCTTGCTTGAGGCTATAAATGGCCTTGCACAAATGACAGACGTAACCAGGATGAACAGGATCCTTGTAGCCAACAGGTTGAGCCATAAAGACAGATGTATCGAGAACACCGTTCAAGAAGGCGTTCTTCATATCCAGCTGGTGAAGAGGCCACTTGCGCATAGTAGCAATAGCCAAGACAGTCCGAACAGTAGCAGTTTTAACAACAGGATTGAAGGTGTGATCAAAATCAAAACCAGGAATCTGAGAAAAACCTTGAGCTACAAGGCGAGCTTTGTGACGCTCAATACTACCATCAGCCCGATGCTTGAGCCAAAACACCCACTTTGAACCAACTATGTTGGCATCAGAGGGGCGAGGGACAAGGTCCCAAGTATGCACACGACGAAGGGCAGCAATCTCAGTATACATAGCACGAATCCAGAGTGGGTCACGAAGAGCAGAGCGATAATCACGCGGCTCAGAATGAGCAAGAAGTGCAGCAAGAAAACCAGAGACCTCATAATCAGGAAACTGACGTGGCCAAAGAGACCCAGTGCGTGAACGAGTGACCATAGTGTGAGATGGAGCCGGTGACGGATCAGGAGAGGAGGCTGGCGAAACATCGGATGAGGAAGAAGACGAGTCACCTGAAGGAGACAATGACAGAGGCAAAGAAGTCACAGGAGCTGCAGTAGTCACGAAAGATGCAGCAGGAGAATCAGACAGAGGAATATCATGAGAACACAGCTGGCAGGGAGGAGAAGCTGATGAAACAGGCAGAGAAATGGCAACAGGAGCAACCGGATCCGAAAAAGCAGAAACGTCCAAGGACGAGACGTCATCCGTAGATCCAAGACGAGGAGCATATGGAAAGAAAGACTCATCAAATCTGGCATGGCGAGTGATATACACACGACCTGTAGTAGGATCCAAACACCGAAAGCCCTTGTATTGAGAATGATAACCAATAAACACACAAGGAAGGCTCCACGGGGAAAGCTTGTGTGCAGCAAAAGGCCGAACAAATGGATATACGCGACAACCAAGCGGGTGAAAGATGGAATAGCATGGAGCCCAACCAAACAGAAGGCCAAAAGGCGTCTCACCCTGTAGAACAGGTGAGGGAAGTCTATTAATAGTATAGACAGCAGCGGAAAAGGCATCGTCCCACCGAGACAACGAAAGATGGGAGTGAAGCAACATAGAGAGACCCATCTCGGTGACGTGACGGTGCTTGCGTTCCGCACGACCATTCTGCTAGGGAGTGTAAGGACACAAAATCTGATGATGAATATCCCGAGAAACAAAATGAGAGCGAAGACGACCATTCAAAAACTCAGATCCACCATCACTCTGGAAGATCTTTATACGCGCAGAAAACTGAGTCTCAACAAAAGTCTCAAATTGCAAGTAAATGTCAACAAAATCCGACTTATGATGAAGCGGATACAGCCAAGAAAAGCGCGAAAAATCATCCATAAGTATAGCATAATAGGAAAATCCATTACTAGACAAAACTGGAGATGGTCCCCATAAATCACAATGCACCAAGTCAAGAATGTGCAAAGCACGTTTAGCATTCTCAACAAAAGACAATTTTTGACCCTTTGCCATAACACATGAGGCACAAATATGCGGCCTAGGTAATAAAAAAGAAATAGACAATGACCCAGCACGACTCAAGGCGGAACCAAAAGAAGCATGGCCTAGGCGAGCATGCCACAACTCAAAAGACGCGCGACTTTTATTCTGCTGAATGGAGGAAACAAGAGCTGCATTCCCGCGATCCAAGACATACAAGCCATTCTCACTGTGACTGGTTCCCACGACCGCCCTGGTGGCCTTGCTCTGAATGAAAAAGGATGAGGCATCAAAGATAATAAGCACACCAAGATCTCGGGTTAGCTTAGCAATAAATAGCAGATTCTTAGTGATACGAGGCACAACTAAAACATCAAACAATCATAAAGAGCGAGAAAGCTGAGCATCACCAGTATGAGAAATGGACAGAGAGACTCCATTACCAACAGAGACACAAGAATTACCCGAATAATTGGAGACATTCTCTAGGGCAGAAGAGGACGACATCATGTGATTGGTAGCACCGGAGTCGACATACCAGTCAGAATCACGCGTCTGAGGCTCCAGTTGAAGCAACGATTGAAAAGAGTCAGCCAGATTTGCCGATGCAGCGTGATTAGAAGGCGGAGGAACCAGTTTGAAGCAGGTAGAGGCAATATGCCCAAGCTTGCCGCAACACTGGCACTTGGGGCGTCCACGACCGTGGCCCTTACCACCACGACAGCCATCAGATTTACCTCCACGACTGCCGGAATTACCATCACTGCGGCCTGAAATGGGCGGGCAAAAACCAGCAGAAGAGTGCTGCGAAGAGGCGGCGAAAGCAACTGGAGTCGGAACAACAGCAGACGATGCACCAGATAGAGATTTAAGGAATGATTCATGATTTTCAGCCTGTGCAACAACATCAATATACGAAGGGGCCGGCACCTGATTCATGATAGGCGCACTGAATTCCTTAAAATCAGACCCCAGAGCATGCGAAAACCAGAGAACCTGATCGTTATTCGAGGCTGCAGAACCCATAGACAAAAAGCAATCGAATATAGCTTTAAATCGGAGATGAAGGTCATGAACCGTACCTATGAGACAAAGATTGAGAACCTGGTCACGAGGTTGAAGAATCGAGGACCAATTGAGATTCGGATAGACAGCAGTGAGCGTGTCCCAAATGTGCCGAGAAGTCGAACAACCAATAACTTCAGACATAGCCTCCTCGGTTAAGGATGAAAAGAGAAGGTGACAAAGTCGTTGATCCTCTGCAATCCAATCGTCACGAGAAGCAACAGTGGCGTCGAACTCAGATTTGGCGGCAATGGCTGCGGTAGAAGCCGGATCGGCGGCAGGCGCCAGAGGAATCGGGGACGGCATACAGATGTGGCTGCCGTCCAGATAGCCAAACAATTTCTGAGATCTGAGAATATGCATAACTTGGGTCTTGCATAGCATATAATTGGAGGAAGAAAGCTCAATATTCAACATATGGATAAGAGTATTGTAAGGAAGCTTTGTGTCAGCCATGATTGAAGAGGAAAAAGGAAGCAGCAAAAAAGAGATACGAGAAAGAGGAAGAGACAGATTAGGGTAACCTGACTGATACCCTGTAAGGCTGCTAATCCCCTTGTCAAGGGTTGAGTATTATAGAGAATATATATAGAATACAAGAAGGGTAAAACAGTAAATTAACCCTCACTAATACATAATCTATCATGAACTGCTAAATTCACACCTTAAAATTCCCTCTTTTTTTCACTATGTCTGAAGTTCACTGTAAAGCTGCTCCTTACACATCTGGATACAGTTATTCTACTGCCACCGATCCCATGAGCTCCTCCAAGGAGAAGGGTAAGGGCAGGATCTCCTTTGCTCAGATGATTATCAATGATAATACCAACAAAAAGATAACCTAAAGCAAACATACTAACCAAAATGAGATGGGAAATACCAACACTACCATCTTACCAAACTTTTCACCCTCGGAACTAACCCTACTAGGGTTTCTGGTAGGAGGAGACATTTCATTCTCTATGCTGAAGGCCGGTTGGTTTGAAATCTCCTTTCCAAACCAAGTTGATTTCAACAGAGTTTGGAATGCTAGACCTTATCATGTCTTTAGGCCAACTTCTCTTACTCAAAAACTGGTATCTTGGATTTGATCCTACTATAGAGTCCATTTTACCCTGGATCTTTGGATGAAATGAAATTTCATTTCTCCCTGAGGAGTATGCTAATGCTGAAGCATTATCTGTTATCATGGAGAGCAACTATGTTGGATCCTTTATCACAATAGATCCAGCTCATAATAGCAACAGTATGAATATGTCTACTAGATTCTGTGTGAACACTGACGTTGCTGTCAATGTGGTTGGAAAATCATTCGTGATGATGAATGTAATCAGATTAAATATAAACTGTGGTTTGATGATTTTCCGGATGAGTGTGGTGCATGTGGGCTATTCCGATACCAACTTTGATGCTTGTCCCAGTAGAGCTATCCCGATACCAATTTTGTAAGTCAAAATTAGAAAATCCAGCTCCATCCATCAAGCTAATTCTTCCAATGCCCATGACTGGAATGTTATTGGCCAGAATAACAAGGTTATCCCAAATCCTAAAGGAACCCTTACTCACAGAATAAACCTTACTTATCCGAGAAACCGGGTATCAACATTGTGTATGAATCTAAATGAGTCGAATGAGTGATTTCTTCCAAGCACCCAAGTTAATCATTGTCTCAGATGGCATCAACCTCGAGGACTCTCAGGAACAGCCTTCTTTTCCTGACAATATCCACCATTCTGGTAATAATTCACTAAGAAAGTTCTCTTCAAAAAGGCATAACTATTATAACAATCTCTATTATAAGTGGTTAACGAAAACTAATCTTTCATGTTTCCATCTTAGTGTTTTAGCCTTCACTTTGAATGGCGGAGCTAGATACAACAACATTGCACTAAATTGCATCAAGAAGAGCTTGGATAGTGATCATGGAATCAAAGTCTCTATTCTCATTGGTAATCCTTATAGCTCTTTGTTTTGTCTTTCCTTTGATACTATATATATATGAGAACTGGATTGAGTTATATTTAAATTTCTCCCTACTATTAAAACAAGATTATTTGTTGTTCCAAGGAAACACTTAAGTCTAAATAAACAGGATTATTTGTTGTTCCAAGGAAACACTCTTAAGTCTATGATCTCCTATTCCCTTTGCATTGAGAATTATGACGAGGAAAAAGATGAAAGTAATGATTTTGAGCCTGAAATTAAGCCTCTCCAACAGAACTATATCATGGATTCTAGACTCCCGGCTGAGAACAACAAATAATCTTGTTTTAATATTAGATTTCAAACCAACCGGCCTGGTTCACATTCTCATTGTTCAGGAGAGCCTGGTTCACATTCTCATTGTTCAGCATGACCATTAATGCTGAACAATGAGAATGTGAACCAGGCTCTCCCTGCTGAAGATCCAACATATGAAGATTTTGAGGATGATGACCCAATGAACACGGATCATATCGATGAGGATAATGGAGAGATGAACAATGAAGAATTCAACCAAGGGTTGAGCATTATTGTGAGGAGGATGAAGAACCCTTTGGAGACGTTGATTCTCCCCCACAAGAGGAACCTGAGCATGTGGTTTAGCTTGATTCCCCTTCTCATCCAATGATCATTGACCTAGATGCTTCTCCATTGATGGAGCGGTTCGTGCGGGTCAAGGTGCCGCGGGTGGGGTAATATGGATAAAAATGGTAAGTGGATTGTTGGATTAGTTAACCATATTGGTCCTTGCTCGGTCCTTATGGCCGAGCTCTAGGATATTGTTTCGGATCTTGTTCTAGCTTGGAACAAAGAGTCCAAAACTGCGAGTCGGTTTCTAAATAAACCTGTGGATAGTAATCACCCTCTTTCCAGCCTCATCGCCACGACAAAAGGCTCCTTCAGTAGGGATTGTCTTTGTCAATGTCGACATGTTTTTCGTGAAGCTAATGGGGTGGCAGACGCATTAGCCTCACGAGCTTTTGATTTTTGTTTGGGTTTTTTCGGTGCTTCTCTCTCCACCAGAGAATGTTCTGGATGTTTTGATAGAAGAGACTAGGAGAAGGGCTATACCCCGCTTTACTTTGTTGTAGCCCATCTTTCATTTTTTAATAATGCTTACAGAGGCTCCTCACCTCTTTATAGCCCAGAAAAAAAAGATGCTTCTCCACTGCGCTTCTACTCTGATCCTCCATTTTTTGAGAAGGACACTGGAAATTTCCTCCGGTAATTTCATGAACCCGCCAGACTACCCAGGTATTCCTGAGAACTCTTTTCCCTCTACCTACATCCAACTCCAGCAAAACAAAGACTAATGAAGGTATTGATGATATTGCCTCATATGATCTGATGGTGCGCAAAAAACCAAAGTGCTAAATCCCCAATGTGTTCTGATGATTAGACACATAATTCTGATCTTTATTTCCTTGCTACTTGCTACTATTTCTATTATGAATAATATTTGTCTGTTACTTGTTCACCCCTGTTATCTAGTATGTATCGGCACATCCTTGTACAATGCTCAAGGCTCTAGATTGAGTAGCAGGAGCAACTTTTAATTTATTATGAGCCCAAACGATGGATTCAATAAGTTCTTGCCAATAACCACACCCTCTGAATAGAAACATTAAACTAAAAGCCCGTAGAAAATGAGCGCCTAGGAAAAAAAGGCCATATGCAGATAATGAAGAACCATAAGACTAAATTACCTGAGATGCTTATGCCCATAAGAAATTACGGAGCCAACCATTAATAGTAATGAAACTCTACGCAAAATTTCCACCCGTGATATGAGTTACCACCACTTGAACTAATCATCCTCTTGTAATTGTTGTTAGTCAGGGTCTGCATACGCTTTCTATTATCTTTTATTATTACAGATTGCTATGGTGGAATCTTTTTCTTCCATTGGAGTTGTCTTGTATTGTTACCCTTTTATTGATAAAGGTCTCCCTGTCTGTTTTATCTACTTTAAATGTGCGATTTATGGTTACTCTTTTTTGATAGAGGTAAAAAAGGGATTCTCCCTAGTCAGGAGGCAATCCCGCATTATCAGAACAAACTTATAAATACAACTAAGGAGTAAAGGCTGCGACAGACAAAGCCTTTCTCGCAAAGTCCTAATATCATAATCAAGTATATTACAAAGGTTAAACATATACAAAAAATAATCTAAATCCATTGTTTCCATATCTTTGGAGGCTAGGATATCAGCTGCTTTGTTGTTTTCTCTACGGCAGTGGAATGTTTTCACTTCATCGAACTGTTTGATTGTTGAATGCACCTTGTCGATAATTGTTCGAATACTCCAGGGAACCTCGCAAATGTTTTGAATTGCATTGATTATAGTAAGGTTATCACCCTCTAGAATAATATGTTTGCTATTAAGTGATTTTGCCATTTTCAAAGCTTCAAGTGCAGCTAACGCTTCACCTTGTATAACAGAGGATACATTTATTCTTTTATGATTACTGTTAATTATTTCTCCTCTATGATTTCGAGTGATGATTCCTATGTACGATTCTTCATTAGCATAATAAGATGCGTCAAAATTTATTTTAATCCAGTTTTGATTAGGGTGCTTCCAAGCACCCCTGTTCTTACGTTTATTAAAATGATGTATATTAAGAGATGGTTTAACATTTGTATTGGCATTTGTGTGATTATTCTTAATAGAATTAAAGTTTTTTGTTGCAATCCAAGATTGGTGACTAATAATAGCAGCATCAATAGGTTTTTTTGGTAGTATTGATATGAGATCTAAAAGTTCTTTTATTCCTATCTAGCCATAACTCATACTAGAGAAAAAGCGCAAGTTCAATATTTTTATTATTATTGAAAAAATATGTGAAATCATTTATGAAGTTATTAGTATTTGTAAAATTTAATTGTATCCCTGTTCTATTTTCCGTAATGTTAAACATAGAAATGGTTGTAGGACAATTAAAGAAGAAATGGGATGTTTGTTTCTAATGGATCATTACAGTTAGTACAGTAATTGGGAACACGATTAAAATATCTATTAGGTCGTTCAGTAGTCGGTAAGCAGTCTCATAAAGCTTTCCAGATGAATTTTTTTAATTTTAGGCGGTATGTTAAGATTCCATAATTTATTGAAAATGGTTGAGTTTATGTTTGTAGTATTTTGTTTTGTTAATTCTATAGCACTTTTGTACTAAATTCACCAGAACTTGATAATTTTCAAATTAATTTATCTTCCGTATTTTTGTGAGGGAATATGGATTTTAATAATTTGATTAACCAATATTGATCGGAAGCTAAAAAGCTAATTTTAGCGGATCCCACAGTTTCCCTACCGTTATAAATTCAGAAACTTTCATATTATGGTTATGCTAATGGATTAAAAAATTGTGAATATCAATATTATTGATACAATTATCAGTCCAGAAATTAATATTTTCTCCATTACCTAAAATCCAGAAGAGACCATTTTTTAATTTTTCATGGAGATGCAACAGACGGCCAAATTGCCAAGAGTGTCATGATTTTTTGTTATAAGATAGAGTATGCTTGTTTTTAATATATTTTTCTTTAATCAATTTAACCCACATATTATTCTCATGATTAACTAATTTCCATAGAAATTTCATCTGGAGATATATATTTATGTTTTCGGCCTTGTGAAGGCCTAGACCTCCATTTTGCTTTGGCTAACAAATGCAATCCCAAGAGATGAGTGAGTGTGCATTATTATTGGCTTTATTCCAAAAAAAAATTTATTGACATCATCGATTTGATTATGAATTCCTGTAGGAAGATAGAAACTTTGCATTAGATAATTGGTTTGGGAAAGAAGATTAAATTGAATAAGAGTAGTTCTACCTGCTTGAGAAAGTGTATTTGCTTTCCAAGCAGATAATTGATTTTTAAGCTTATTGATAGCATAGTCGAAACATTCATTTTAACTTTACCAGCCAGAATGGGTTCCCAAGTATTTTTCCATAGTAGTTGTTATTCGAATTTGTAATTTTGCAACAATACTATTTTTTTTGATTGATTGTATATTTTTCGAGAATTGTATGGAACTTTTGTCATAGTTTATCTGTAATCCCGAAATATTTGATAAATGGATTAACACTTGTTTTATAAATTTTGTGTTAGTGACATTGGCATTTGCGAATATTATAGTGTCGTCTGCAAAACTAAGAAAAGGAATACAAGATCCATGATTACAAATTTTGATACCGACTTTATGATTATATATTTGCGATTCTTTCGTTAAATATTGTGCTAAATATTCCATTTCCATAATAAATATGAAAGGTACAATTGGATCACTCTGCCTTAACCCACATTTTGGTTTGAAAATCCGAAAGAAACCATCATTTTGAAAATCCGAAAGAAACCATCATTTTTTTGTATAAAGGGTCATTGAATTTTATCATAAGCCTTTTCCGTATCAATTTTTATAGCCATCCAACCTCTATTACCTTTATTTTTTTATGGAATGAATCAAATATTTCATGTGCAATAAGAATGTTATCTTGGATTAGTCTATCTTGAACAAAAGCTCCCTGAAGGGGATGAATAATTTTTTGTAAGAGTTTTTGTAATCTATTAGCTAATAGTTTTGTAATGATTTTATAACTAGTATTATAGAGACTGATAGGACGATAATGATTTATAGTTTAAGGGTTATCATTTTTTGGGATTAGTGAAATAAAAGAGTGAGGTGCTTCTGAAAGAAGATTTTCATTATGAAAGAACGCTTGTACAGATTGCGTGACCAAATTCTTTACTATTGACCAATAAGTCTGATAGAATTCAGCAGGAGAACCATCAGGCCCACAAGTCTTGTTTTTAGGTAGGTTTTTAACAATATTCTTAACCTCAACCATGGTCGGATTTTTACACAGAAGAGTATTATCAGAGGTTGATATAATTTATGGTATAATATCGAAATGTTCACTATGTATTTGGCAGATGTGTTGTGGATGAAATCTAAGCTTAAGATCCTTACTTATTGCTTCTTGGATTTGAAGTTGATCCGAATACTGAATACCCTCTAAAGAGGTAAAATTTAAGAATTTTTGTTTAAACATACGTTGTTTTGCCACAATTTGAAAGTATTTAGTGTTTTTATCCATATGATAGCTATTTTGTATTTTCGCTCGATGTGCCCAATATTTGTGTTGATATGATAAAAGAGCGTTATATTGGTTGGTAATGTTTTGTAATTTTGATAATAGATAAGGATTTTGAGGAGAGTTGAGAATATCTTGTTGAATGTTTGTTAGGTTGATTGATGTTTGTATAAGTTTATTATGATTGTTATCCGCAAACTGTTTTTTCCAAGATTTTGACAGCTATTTTAGATATTTTTGTTTCATATAAAGATTAAACATGAAGGATCCATTATAATTGATAGATCATGCTTTTTGAACAATATTAATATGAGATGGATGATCCATCCAAGCGTTCTCAAATCTAAACGGATATTTTTTCTGATTATGTTGATTTTGTAATTTCAGAATGATATAATAGTGATCTGAAGTAGTCAAAGAAAGATAATTAATTTCAATGGTTTGAAACCAATTGTTAAAGATTGGTTGAATCATGCATCTATCCAATTTTTTTAAAATTGTGTTTGATATGTTTACTGATTTTCACCATGTATAAGGAAATCCTATACGATTAACCGTAGATAATCCAAATTGATTTACGAGGTTTTGTATTCTGAGGAATCGATGGGGGTGTGGAAGAATTCCACCCCATTTATCCGATTGACAAGAGATTTCATTAAAATCGCCCATAATGAAAAAGGAAGATTTATTTTTTGTATTTTATGATAAAGTTTATCCCAATAAATAAAGAAGCATAGAAATTCTATGTTAGTAATTTTAAATTTTGCAATAATGATATTATTCTTATTATATGGGATATTGAAAAATTGATATTTAGGGAATTAGACATAAGGATCCATAATCCACCTTTTGATTGATTTGCAGGACTTATGTAGATGTGTTTGATTCCAAGTTTATGTAAGAAGTTGTTATTTGGAACGTTGTTGGATTTGGTTTCAGTAAGACATAAAATGTTAATAGAATTTTCCGGTCAAGAAATCTGCTCTCGTACCTCTACAATTCCAATATGCTATATTCATAAAATTAAATTATTTTTAGGACATATGAAAGGTGTCGAAAGACACATAGGATACCCAAAGGTATCAGTCAAACATATATATGGATTTGTGATGTATGATAAGTATGGATTTGGATATGGAAATTCATATCTTTCAAAATACCCGGATTTCAAACATACTAACATTATTCCTAATGGGCTTACAGATCCAAACAGCCCACGCAGGAGCCCAAACACAATGAAACATTCGAACAACAACATGCGTCCAAAAAGTTCTAAGAACATTGTTTAATCTACGCAGCCATATTAGACACCTTGACACCAAAACGACAAAATAGTCAAGGGTTATACAATACTGCTTCCATGCATGGCAATATTCCATCAAACGACACACATAATATACATAATTTCCCAACATACCTTGTCTCCCTGGATTAGTAGGTCGCCTAATCATATATCAGATGACGACCCGTCTCCGGAAGCCTTCCTTTTTCGAGAAAAGGAGTTGGATGGCTCGGACGACGAAAGGTCCTCCGTGGAAGAAAGGACCATGACACCTTTGAAACGTCTGTTCACAGTGCCTTAAGAATTGGTAGAGTGGAACGAAGGCTCAGCTATTTTGGAGGGGGCTTTCATACCCATGCACGTGACTGGAGGAGTGGTAGAACCAGTGATAGGTTGATCCATGGTATTGGTGACGCGCTCAGTGTTATGGTGAACCGTCACCAAAATCTCAGTTGAGTTAGTTACATCCTGAACCATCTGGTTTCGGATAGCATTTACCTATGCGATGTTGGAGATGATCTCAGTATTAGGAGCTGGAACATGAGCTTCAGAAGCCAACATATCCTGCTTCATGTGATAAACAGGATTGGACAGGTTAGAAGGACCAGCCACATTAGGGTTGATATGCACCGAGGAGACTCTGATATTGGGGCTGGAATTGGTAGGGGTGTTTAAATACACACTGAGAGGAACGCCAGGGCTGAATTGGTTGGTCTGAACTGTTGTTTAATTCTGAGTGATAGTGGGAGTGGTAAAAGATTTTTGCACGAAGCTAGGACACATTTGTGAAGCACTCGGCGCTGGCTCAAAGGACAAATGACCACCCATCAACTGATGCATGCATGCAGCAACCTGAACCAGCTCATTAGGATTGTTATTGATGTCAATGGTGAAAAAGGACAGTCTAAGGTTATTTAAGGGGCAGATATCTGGGGAATGATTAGGTGAGGCACAGACGTTACAACCCTTGGAAAATGAAAATGAACCACGCTCGGAAATTTTCCATTACTGGGGACGGATATGTTTATGCAAAAGCGGGTGAATTTCATACGGTTTCGGCCATTGGAGATATCATCTAACCTAAGGGTAGAACCAAGGCCATTTGTTTGTAGAATAAACTGAATAGTCGGGAGAGAGATGAGGTAAAGGGGTAGCAGGGGTATCCGAACCCACATGTCAATGGATGTGATTTCTTGGGTAAAAGGATTAAAAGTGGACATGTAGGGAAGAACCAACACCAACTTACCAGAAACATGAAACGACCTATTATGCCAGACCCAATCACGAGCCTCTTTGTTGGAGAAAGTAAAGAGGATCCAAAAGTTCCCGATCTCGTAATTATACCTCGCTGCGGATTTGTCTCCAAGCTTGACGTAATCGGCTAACCACATTTTGAGAGTTGAAAAATGCATTGACCACTCTCATAATAAGAGAGAAATGGTTGAGTTTTTCCAGGGTTTCACGAACTTCGGAATAAGAATCTCTTCCATAGAGATTGGTGGAGTTTGTGCATGCAAGGGAGAGTTGACAGGTTCAGTGTTAACTGCAGAGCAGTTTTGCGTGGCATTTTCGAGGGGGGAATTTTCTAGTATAGTTGGAAAGGTTGGAGGAATATGGATATCATCAACCATAGTAGATGTCATTTGGCTGATATTGTGGAACGAAGAAACGGGGTTTGAAAGGGAGTTAGTAAACATCATATACGGAGCAGTAATGGAATAGAGGGAGCCAGACTAGGGAGTGTGAATGTGTTGTATGGAATGGGTATTGGTGCCATGGGGAAAGTCGACTAGAGTGTGAAAATAAGATCTATTGGGGTCCATGAGGAGTGAGAAGTGAAAATGGAAGTTGATTAGGTGAGGCACAGACGTTACAAGCCTTATATCAGAGTAATATAACTATACAAATTTGCTTTATATAGCTAAGATCCGGGTTAGGATACTTGATTAAAATAATATAAAGAAAATGGAAGTTGAAACGGTGTAGTTGATGTGTCCTATTAGCATTCACATTAGTAACCATGTGGTAGAGTAAAATATTATAGATTAAAACCCTGGAAAAAGTAACAGAGGCATATTGGATGGAATAAAGGAATTTACTGGGCTCAATGTAGCATGCAAAAATTCGGCTGAGTTAGAGAACATGGACAATGATTGAAAAGGCCCATTTTGTCAACATTAGATACATGCAAAAGTTTTTTGGATGGAATCTGATAGTGGAAAGATAGGGGTTAGAATGGGTTGTTAAATAACAATTGTTTATGGGACATCTGAGATATAGGAAGTGGTAGTATTTAATACTGATGACATATATACAATTAAGGTGGTAGATACGGGTTTTATTAATAGCTAAGACTAAGGACTTATTTAAATGGGAGTAAATAAGCTCAAGGACTGATTTATTGCTAATGATTAAGAAAGTATTTTTATTACACTGATATAAGGCTATAGTATTGAATAGACTCATTTGACCAAAGGAATAATTGAAGTAAAATATGTTGTTTTGTAAGTTTAGAAAATAATGGATAAGAATATTCTCATTGAAATTATAGCAAGATTGACACATAAAATATGTATCATAGAAAATTTTGGCCTTATTAGTGATATAGAAACCCATAGTAAAGAAATCAATGAGATTTATAGTAGTTAAATTATATACATGTAGGTGTAAGGATTTGTGAAAATTATATGAAGCAATTTGTGCATATCTGGTTTTGGTTGTTGAGTAGTGATTCATTACATAATTGCAGACCTCTATAGCTTTGACAATAATCTTCCATAATCCTGAACATAGCATTTTTATAGTGAGATTTGGATTCTTGTTTTCCTGTATGCTCAGATGAATTTGAGTTAATATCATAGAGAGTAACCTTTCTACAGAGTGAAAATTCATGATAGAGGATGTGAGGTACAGATATATATAGAACAATTGAATTGGAACACAGATTCGATATCAATTTATATAAATTAACCCTTGGATTTTCACTTTCTAATGGAAAAAGATGATTCTTTGGAAGATTTAGCCCATAAATTGGGATTTGAATTTTTTGAATAATCAACAAAATTTACATAATAGATTTAGATGTCGCATATGGATAAGCAGATTCACGTAAAGGCCATATGAAATTGTATAAACAATGAATTAAATCGTTTTTGGTGCAGGAACAATAGATTACGCAATTGGTAGTTTCTGAGCAGGAAATTCTTGTGATGTTCTTCAATCTCGTATAAATTACAGCAGTAAACCATTGAGCATGTATAATTAATAGGGATTGAACAGTGAGATTAAAAATTCGAATTAGATCTAGGGTTTATAAATAAACCAATAAAAGGGGATTTTTGTCCCAGTGATTTGATAAAAGAAGGGTTTTCGTAGAAACCATTGAATTAATTTGTTAGATAAGAGTCTAGTGATTTGGGGAAAAACATACCTGATTTTGACTAACCGATCAGCGAAAGAAGGAGAGGAAGGGAGGCTTGAGATTTGTACATGCCTCCACGGAAGAAACGCGAGCGGAGATCGGGGTGGAGGCGAAGAACTCCACCGACTGAAGAAGGCTTGGGAACAATCAAGAGAGAAGAAAGAGAGTTTCTCTCTCTTAAATTTTCGGGATTTATGGTTACTCCATGATCGATCATTCTCTGAATAATATAATAAAGTGGTCTTGGCTCGTCATAAATTAACCACGTATTTAACTTGCCTCCAGAACTGTAATGCATTTAACCACTATCATTATCTACAACAATAATAATATATTGGTATGAATAATAAAAATAAATCCAAAATTATCTACAGAATTTACTTTGGCTTGTTTTACAAACAAAGCCCTAACCTAAATGAATGTAATTGTAACTTTACCATCAATTGCAAACCTATGCTATCAACATTATTAATAATGAGAAGTATAACTGTATCAAATATCAATTGAGCTAACAGAAAATAAATGTATTTCATATTAGGCAAGATCAAGTGATTTGTAAAATATCTAGATCAATGGCTAAATAGAGATTGAACTCTGCAATTGTAGGGGTATTGGTAATCGATTTTATAGTAGGCAAGACCAAATAATTTGTAAAATGTCTAGATCAATGGTTAAATATAGATTGGACTCTGGAATTATAGGGGTATTGGCTGGGCTAATTTATGGACTGACATCGAGGCTCTGTAAAATTAACAATATTCAAATACTTGTTCTCCTTGAATCAAAATTTGTTAAAAGACCAACGAAAAAGATATGGAGAAAAGCAGGTTTGGACAATTGTCTCATTATTCCCTCCTTGGACTTTTCTGGCATAATATGTCTTCTTTAGAAAAACTATTAAATGATTGGTGACCTATATGAAATCTCTCACATAACTTCTAGTTTGTTGTTGTTAAATACAAAATTCTAAGTACTGACATTAGTATGATGCTTATTTTCACCTATGCACCTCCCCGAGAGTGTAACAAAAATGCAATTGGACGGAACTTACTTCCTTCAGGCAAAGTTATGAAGTAATGTGCCTTATCAAGGGTGATCTCAATGAAATCAAATCACCACTCGAAAAGATGGGTGGTGCCCCTCCCCCTAATTTCAAATTTTCAAGATTCATTAATTTTATTAACCACTGTGATCTTCTCGAGATCCCTACTTCGACTAACTTTTTCACATGGCAGAAAAGCAATCTTGGGATAACAATGTACATGAAATTTTGGATCGTACCCTTGTACATGATCAAATTATACAATGGTTCCTCTCGGTCGCAAGTCATAATTTTGCTTTCTAATCCTCGGACCACTACCTTATAACTACCTCATTAATCAACAATAATATTTATCAAGCATAACCATTTAAATTTAAAAACATATGGACTGAAAAAGGAAATAATTCAAGAATCCGGTTAAACAAGCATGGAGAGTTAACTTCTCTGGCTCATCTATGTTCCAATTGGTGAGGAAAACTAATCTAGTTAAAATACACGCTAAAAAGTGGAATAAAACTACATTCAGGAATATTTTCATGCAATTAGAGGAGATTGAAACCCAACTTATGGATATTCAAAAAAAGCATTATCCTACAATCATCTAACGCCCTTCTTCTAACACATAAGAACCTTCTATGAAAAAGAATCCATGCTTTCCTTCCACAAAAAATACTAGGGACATCGCGTAAAAATTAAACACATCAAAGTTATTGATAAAAATTCAAGCTATTTTCATAGAATTGCATCTCTCAAACGAAATAGGAAAATTATTAGAGAAATAACTGCGACGGAAGGAACTCTTATTTTGAGGATTGAAAATGTTAGGAATGAGATTAGAAGTGACTTTGAGAAAAGATTTAAAAAGTCGACCATAAATAATAACATAATACAGACCAATCTTCAATACATCACCAACGAGGTGACAACTGAAGATAATGCTTACCTAACCCCGAGCACTTACAATGAAGAAATAAAAAATGTTGTGTTTAGCATTGGTAGTAATAAATCTCCTGGTCCCGTCGGTATGTCTGCATGCTTCTATAAAAAAAATACTGGCATATTAGTGGCCCTTTACTAACGAAAGCGGTGAAAAGGTTTTTCATTTCTAGAAAATATTAAAACAAATAAACCATAAATTTATTACCCTTATACCAAAATATGATAACCCATCCAATACAAATCAATACTCCAAAAAATATATCCAAAATTATATCCAAAATAATAACCAATAGACTAAAACCATTACTCCCGAAATTGATCCATCCCTTACAAGGAGCTTTCGTGGCTGATAGAGCAATCGAAGACAATATTCTCATTCATCCTGAGATCTTTCACTCCTTTAAATCACGTAAAGGATTGGAAGATTGGATGGCTCTCAATTCAGATATGAAAAAAACATATGATAGAATAGAATGAGACTTTCTATTTGAAGTACTATTTAAATTTGGGTTTAGCAATAAATTTATCAACTGGATCAAAGAATGTGTTACTTCTGTATATTTCTCGGTTCTTGTCAATAATGGACTTACTGACATGTTTACTCCACAACGGGGACTTAGACAAGGTGACTCGTAATCTCCCTTCTGTTTATACTATGTGCTTAAGTCCTCGCGAGGAATTTACAATTTGAAAGTAATGGTAACAAGGATATTGATTTTCCTATTGTCAAAAATAAGATTTGCATTTCATTTCATACCTTTGTTGACGACACTATCATCTTTGCTAAACTAAGAAAAGTTCTTGCAACACTATCAAAACTACTATTGACGACTACTATGAGATCTTTGGACAACGTGTTAATTTTCACAAATCTACCTTTCAGACTAGTCCAAAAATACTAGTCAAAATAAAACGACAATACAAACTAGAATAAGGATCCGGTGAAAACAATCATTATGGTGTGAAGTGCGAACTTTCTCGGGTACACATATAACACACTAATGTTCACATATAACAGGCTAATGTTCACATCTAAAGGGATAAAAAATCACCCAGAAAACGTAAAAAAAAAATAAAAATAACAGTTCACCATTAATTACAAAAATGCCACCGCGTGGATTCATTAAAAAACCCATCTTTTAATCTCAGCCCTCCATTTTCTAATCTAATAGCTCAACATGCTTCGCACTTCACACCATAAGGGTTGTTTTCACCGGAACTCACCTCATACAAACTATGCTCTACATTACAAATTCTGTAGCTCTTGACAAATAACTTGGGTGTCCCATTATTAACAGTACAGTCAACAAAGACACTTTTAAATATATTATGCTATCTTTAAAAAACCAACTGGCAAAATGGAATGCATCGACCCTCTCCAAGGAAGGCAGGGCTACTCTAATCCGATCGAACCTTTATGCGAAACCTAATTATATTTTACAGAGCTTCATGTTCCCAACATATATACATATAGAACTAAACCAAACAAATAATTTTATTTATTGGAACAAAGGTAATAACCACTCGTCGTTTATTAGTTGGGACAAAGTTTGCAGACCTAAAGCTAATGTCGATCTCAACATTAGGGAATAAGAAATAATGAATAAAGCATTCCAAATGAAAATGATTTGGAAAATCCTAAACCCCGGAATATGTGGATTAACATAATTAAATAAAAATACCTTAAAACGGTTAATCTCTTTGAGTACTCTAGAATTAAAATGATTAAATTCTGGCAATGGTCCCAGCTAATTAAACTTCGCGAAGAATTAAAAAAAAAGGACTTCTTTGGAATGTTGGCAATCGGGCCTCCATTTCCATTTGGAATGACCAATGGAGATGGTATCAGTTTATCAGGTCTAGCAAACCTAATGTGAATCTCAATTCAGATTCAAGGGTTAAGTCATTCATTACCAATCAACAATGGGACGAAAATAAAATTAGAGAACTATTAACTAACCTAGGACTCTACTATATCTGTAAAATCCAGCTACCAATTAACAATATCCAGGATAAACTTATTTGGAGACCAGAAAGAAATGGCTCCTTCACCACTAAATCTGCCTACCAACTGTTATCGAACAACAAACCCCTAGAAGTAGACTATCATTCGTGGATATGGAAACACTATACATACCCTAAAGTTAAAAATTTCTTATGGAGACTATCACACGAAGGACTACTAACTACATCAAAAATTTATCAAAACAATATTCTGATTCCAGTAAATTGTGAAGCATGCCAGAATCTGTTTGAGGATGTCAACCACCTTTTCTTCGAATTCCCCTTCACTCTTGACCAAATAAAAAAGCAAGACCCAAAATTCATTATATTTATTACTAATATAAATATTAACGATAAAACGATATGAACAACACTATTTGAGTTGTTTTCTGTAATGGTCAAACATGAATTCATCAAACTTGCCTTAACCTGGTGGACTATATAGTTTGTTAGGAACCAATGTATTTTTCAAACAGATAATAAAGATAAATTAAAAGATATTTATAAGTTTATTCTCGACCTAAATGCAACTGGAAGGAAACAAAACGACTGAATATTGACCCAAACCAGGTTGATCCACCCCTCCGAACTCAACCTCGTAGGAAGAAAATTAAAATTTCGTGGAAAAAACCCATTGTAACAGTTTCAAAGCGAACTTTGATGGGGTTGTTGATACCAATGGTAATGCTTTCATGAGATTTATCATACGAGATCATAATGGTTTCCTCATATTCAAGGGTAATGAATCTGGGGGTAACATGACTATCTTACAAACTGAAGCTCTAACACTTAGATCAACAATCCGTGAAATAAAAGAGTTGAATCTTTCATTTGTTGAGATTGAGGGGATAACCTTTGCCTTATTAACGTTCTCAATGGTATTTGTGCTTGTCCCTAGGATATTGCTCCTATTATGTCTAATATCCGGTTTGAACTGTCTGTTTGTCCAGGATTCACCTTGACTCATATCTTGCGGGAGGTTAATCAAGTTGCGGATTGCATTGCGAAGCTTGGTTTTCCCAGACATCAACCACTGTGGAAGGACAATTTAGAGCTCTCTGCTCTCATCCGCAATGATGATCTAGGATGGACCTACTCGCATCGTTAGGCTATCCTAATTCTTTCCATGTATTTAAAAAAAGCAAGACCGAGCGGGCTCCAAGTATGGTAGTGGTGGTGCAAGTGCTTGCTCCCTCTTCCTCGACGCCGTTGTAAAAGTTAGTTTTGGTTTTAAGTGTCATTGTTTCAGTTCTTCCCCGTTGAGTTGATCAACAAAGAAACTGATAGAGTATTTTTTATTTATTATTAAATTATATTTAATGATAATTAATGAATATGAAATGTTGATGGGTAAAGCCCATTAAATAGGGATAAAAAGGGAAAAAATGAATAATTAGGTTGAAACCCTAATAAAAGTCTCCTTCTACAGCAGCCTCCAGGAGAGCTAAAAATAATTCTACATCTCCCTCTTTGAGGTTCCTCTTTATAGAGAGTTCCCTAAGAGAAGAACACAATGTACAAAACAACACCCTATTATTGAGAATCCTGAATTGGTATTTCCCAGATGTAGTCTTTTACGTCGAACTGGGTCAACAAATCTTGCGTCTTTTTTCGTTATCCGCATTCAATCATTTCTTTATACAAATTTTAGTATCGAGCAAATTCGTGCTACGACAAAAACCATGAAGAAGAGTCAAAAGCAGCATCCAACGTCGAGACTTGATCATCTTCCTGAAGGCATAATAATGATAGAAATGCGTCTCTGAACGCTGGAAATCTGCCATTGACCACTGCTTCGACTGGTATGTCCACAAAACTGTCACCATTCACATGAAGACTAACTCTACTCCTTATCCATGACTAAAGACCGTTGTCTTAGTAGTCCTCCATTGAGAAGTTTAAGACTTTTCATCCAATATCTTAAAACCCAAAGTAATTCTATGCATCTGGTGTCTACATATGTGAGGTATGTATACTTTATTTTTGACTAATTGGTAATTTACATTTTAAATTTAATATTTTGTTATCTAAACTGATGATACTTTCTCTGTTTTTATATAATGGACATTTTAAGATCATTTAGTTTGGAATTGATGATAACTGCAACTTAGATGATAACTGCAGCTTAGATGATAACTGCAGATTGTATTGGTGAATTCTATTAAATGATTTTAAACTGATGATACTTATGTAAAAGGATGTATTGGTGATCTAGGCTGGTGCATTTGCATTTAAACTTTAAAACTGGTGCATTTGCATTTCTGCTCTATTTGTTGAGTTATTGATAATCTAGACTAGCAGATTCATGTTCTTTCTTTCTTTGTACTAAGCTTGCCATTTAACTTTAAAACTGGTCCAAAGAAACAAGTTGTCAATCATATTGTGGTATGACCATGAACTGGCCAAAGATGGAAGACGGATGAGCTATCAATTAGTTGGCATCCTTTGATTGTGGTTGTTACCAATTCTGATGATGTTTCACTTATTTATTTTTGCTTTAGAAACTACTATGTTGACTGCCTATTGAAGATTGTCTTGCTGGATGTTGTTGCAACTACTTAATGAAACATACTTTCTTTTAGGAACGTTATAAGAATCTGGAGAAGAATTGGTTAGAGAGTCATGGGAGCATTTCAAGAAAAGAACAAGACAAATTGTGGCTGACCGCAGATGGTGGTGAAAAGAAAGGTCGGGCTTTTGTCTAGGATCAGATTATATCAGGGATCAATGTGTACTAAACCCACGAGCTGTCCATCCGGATCTGCCGCTGCCTCAATGTCTCGCCCAGCTGTTGCAGCAACAGCAACCCTCCTCCTTGCTTGCAGCAGCAGCCTACAGTGTCTCCTGTCCCTTATATTGCAGCAACATCAGCCATGTTTTCCCCTTCTCCGATAGTCCAGCCTCATCCTCCTCCTCCAATGCTTTCAACAGCTAGCGGTTCGTCTATAGCTGATGAACTCACATTTATGGAGAAGTATACAAAACATCAAGCTATTCGAGAGGAAGCACAAAGGATGGAGCTCGAAGCACGTAGGATGGAGCTCGAATTGTCCCAACCAGCACAAGGTTCGTTTCAATCAATAATGAATGAAGTTTTGTCGCCGCTCATGACTTCTCAACCGACCCACTTTCCTAACTTCCCGTTTGAAGATGATCGTACCCGAGGATGATGGGACTTTAGTTTAATTATATTTCTTTTATCTAATTTCAATCCTATATGTACACACTTTTGAAACTTTAATGTGTTTTCTTTGTCCATCATGAATATTGTATTTTAGCTTATTAATTAATCTAATAGTGTTTCTTATTATATTTTGTATTTCTATTATTTTATTTTTTATGTTTTTTTAGTTTATGCAAATTGAAAATAGGAGCAAATTTGAAGGAAAAAGGTAAATAAATTATTAATTTCTATTTTTCCAACATTTTCATCCGTTGGTGTCATTTCCAAGAGTTATAACCGTCGGTATTTTTTTCAAGGGTTATATCCCTCGGTAATCCTTCCAACTGAAATTTATGTCGCTATATATTTGCGACGAGCCTCATACCGACGGATGACTCTAACAGCTTAATCTCTCGCAAACCCTTGCATCCCTCGGAAATTTACACATGATTTATTCGTCGGTAAATGCACATTTTCTTGTAGTGAAATATCAAGAAACCTAGTCATTCCAACATCATCGAGGTTTAAAATTTCAAATAAATACTCTATTAATTATATCCATTACTCTCTCGGTCCCTATTTTATCTTCCCGTTTAACCAAAAACACAGGTTTTAAGGGAAATGTGAAGAGTAATAATTGTGGATAAAAGAGATAGAAAGAAAAAGTAATAATTGAGTATTGAATGAAGATAAAGTAGTGTTGGAAGAGGAAAATTTGTATTAGATAGTGTGAAAATGTATTAAAAATTGAAAAAGTAGTTGAAAAATAATTTTATAAATAAAAACTAAGAAGATAAAAAAGAACCATCAAAAACAAATATGAAGATAAAAAAGGACAAACGGGGACAGACTAAAAGAAAGAAAGAGTTGACCATCTCTAATTTTGCATACTCTTACAGTAGGTGGCAAATGTAAGCGACTAATAGTACCACCTTAAATCTAACTGTCACTTTCTCATTAATTTAATCAGTTTTGTAATTTGTTTTTTTATCTTTTTTCAAAACAGGGTTTCATGTACTCTCATTTCTTGTTCTATAATTGGTCGCTTGTAAATGTAAGAAAAATTTTTTAATAAAACACTACTTGACATTAAATTATAATAAAATAATTTACACCTTTCGAATCCTTCATTTTTTCTTGATCTTCAATTGACTATAATTTAATATTAAAACAATCCTTGTTACTCCATGACTCAGAACTCCAACCCACCTTCCTCCTCCTTGAGCCCCACAAACCCTTTTCCTCTGTCATAAAAAATTCAATAATTTCCATCAACCCACCTTCACAAAGCTGAATTTCATTAACCCACCTTCACAAAACTAACACAAATACAATTTGTAAATTGTCCTGCAGTTCTGCATTTCCATTTGCACCCCTCCCCTGCAATAAGTGTTTCTCAGTGAGAAAAGCTGCAACATTTCACAAACCCACCTCTACTTGACGTCGGTACCTTAAGATCGACGGATCCGGGCAGATCTGGAACAACCGCCACAACGGATCTGATGGTGCCACCACCTAGATCGAGGGTGCCGGTTTACACCACTTCCTTTGTCGTCTCATCTATTACTTGGGAGCAACTTCTCTTGTTTCCCTCTTACACTATACACCGCCGCCGAACACATCGCCTGACCAATCGCCGAAAACTCTGCAAGTGTGAATGGACTAATTTGAACAGAACAGATGTGGATTTCGAAACCTGGTGTCCTGCATGAATGTTGAACGTCCTTGTTGAAGGTTTCTTCTCTATCTCTCAGTTATATGGGCACTGTAGTGATTTGTTGAGTGTATATGGTTTTACAATTTGAGTTTTTGGTATGATTTTTTCCAATTCCGAGCATAGAAGTACGAATTCTTTTGTTTTGGATAGGTCTAAATGGTAAAGACCAAAAATTTTTGATACTTTTTGGGTTGGTACGACACTTATACAGCCGAGGCATAGGACTCTCTTAAAGAAAAAAGCCCAATTTATTACAGCCATTTACAGAAAGTTGTTATATATTATTTTATATTCTGGAAGGGTTTGTAAGAGCATCCATATTGTTAATTTTTTAACATTTAAATATTATTGATTTTTTAAAAAATCAAAAGACAACAAGAGAGCAATCTCCACCATACACTTGTATATTAGTCTATATTAAAATTAATTTAATTATATTTATAAGTATTTCTTATTCTAATACCAATATAATATTAATATAAAATAACTAAAAAACCATGCTACAAAATTTAACAATGCAGATGCTCTAACTAAGTGAAACTTACATATTTGAATGTAGTGTGCACATGCAGGTGCGTGTCATTGTGCATGTTGCATGTTGACTTTATTATTGCATTGTAATATGATTTAACTAGGTTTGTACTAGGTTTTTTCTAGAATTCTGTCAGCGGACCCAATGTGAAAATTTGTACTAGGTTTTTTCCAGAATTTTCGTATGAACTGAATTGTTTATTTTTAGCAAATTGCAAGTAATATAAGTACTTCTTTGTTGTTCAAAAAAAAATGATTTAACTACTGCATTGTAATATGATTTATATTACAAGTTGTTAGCTGCTTTTTTCAGTATAGGCGTTTAATTTGTTTTCTGCCCCTTAGTTTGACATTTGTTAATCTTATCTATTTAGTAGAGGTGATAAATTGGTCTTTTGTCTCTACAGTAATTGTAGGTTGTAATTGGTCCATATTAGCAACAATAAAAATATTAGCATATTACATTTGTTTTGTGAATTAGATTTTAACTGATCCTGGAAGGTATAAATACTTGTTCTATATTACATGTACCCCTACACTTCTTCACGATAAACATCTATACAATACAAAGGTAACCTCTTGAAACCTGTTATCTTTTAGTTTTGTTGTTATTTTCATTGTTGTTCAAGAAGGTTACGTGCCTAGATACATGCATGTTGAAATATACAGTTTATGAATTTTTTACTTGCTTTATTCATGTATTGGTTCACGCAATACACTTACACGCATCCACATGGTTAGCATATTGTATTCATAAATATGCTAGTGTTATATTTAAACTCGGTTATATATATGTATATATTGCAAGTCATCTATGCACGCGGTCATGTAAATATATTCTATGTTTGTCGTGTCCATCTTTGACCACGAATCATTTCATCTCCTCTCTTTATGAGCTCGATATGCTTACATTTCCGCAATTACACTGAATACTTGTTCGATCATTTGCAATCCTTTATATGTATCGAATGTGGTGTTCGAAAACGCATACAATAACATAACTTCCTTTTCTCTCATATATGTGTGCTCACGTGCAGAAATGGCTTCTATACGTGTGATTCTTGGAGATTTGCCCTCGAATTCAAAGTTCCACGTCGTTCCACTAGTACAAATTTATCATCTCTCAGGACTTTATTCTCAACGGTTTAACAAACCCCTAAAAAATAAGAAAATTGAAAACACGGACAATAGTTTCTTCAAACCCCTGAAAAATGTATTTTCTACAAATTCTCATTAAACCACATAGCTTAGGGATTTATATTTGCTCCACTAGAAAACCTTCTAGGAAATTCTAGTTCTAGGTTAAACACTTATTTTCCTCCTTACTTTGCTGCTCAAATTCTTCTCTATTGCATATCGTACCTGGTGGCGGCAAGGATGGGTTTGTGGAGGCGCTCAGGATCTCGGCTACGGTCGCTGGAACAACACCATCTGATATCTCAATCAGACCAAATCCAATATCCGACGCCACTCCTAAGACGGGGGTGCTATATGGTCCGCATTCACATCATCGACATCAGGTTAGGGAAAGGTCGGTATGATTTCAATGTGAGTGAGGAGAAGGTTCGGGAGGTCATGGAACTTGAATGTTTAGGTCCTTTTACTCTCATGCTTTGAAATTTGAAGATTCGTGCACAAATTTGGCATTGCAGTCTCTTTAAATTCATGTTTTGTTTCTTATCTATGATATTTTGATTAAAAATGAAGGAAATTAAGTATGCTTTGATGTGTTGGTGGAACATTTCCCTTTTTATGGAGTGGGAATTCTAAAAATTAGAGCGCAAACTACAAACACATCATTAAATGTTGTGTATGAAAGTTAGAAATTTCTCTGCAAATTTAGTGTTGTATGAGAAGTCGATTGATATTGATTGTGGTTATGTGAATTATGTTATACTATTCACAAGTGATGAAGCATATACGTAATTAATTGTTGGATCTTATTGCAAACTGGAAACACGTCATTAAGTTAATCCCTTCGCATATTGGTTTTTCCAATGTCCTCAAATGACGGTCTACGATAACCCTAGGTAGTCTTTAATTGCTCGTTCTCTTTGTTGATCTTATGTGCTCAAATGGTCGAGGAATTATTGCTGCTGGTATTAATCTCTTGAAACATTGAAGAAGTCTTGCATAGCTTATTTGTTGTACTTCTAGATAGTCTAGTAGTAGCAGATGGCTAATGAGAATCCTCATTGCAGTGTGTTGCATAAAAAGCCGAGGAACGTGGGACAAGCTCTCGTACCTACCAAGGTATCATTGTTGGAATTTATAAAATTTCTCCCACGACTTCCTTTTCACTCTCCTCTCCTTCCTTCTTCATAAGTCCGTACTCCTCTTTCTCTGTGTTTTTTCCTCTCATCTTGCCTATTTTCTAATCTTAATTATCATGATCATGTTGTTCTTATTAGTTACTATGGGGACACTTCTATCATTGATGGTTGTATTATATTATATAATTTATATGTCTCTAAATGCATAACTTCCTCCCCTGATTGGTTAATTATCAATATAGGTTGATGGTGTATGGTTAGATAAAACTATATTAGTTTGGATATGGCCATTGTAATGATGAATATACTCTTTTGAAAGTCATTTGTATCCACATAATAAAGCAGGACAAAAGGTGATGAATTGCATAGAACAACTTCTAGTTAAATTTTTAACTTACGAAGCCATTTGTTTAGTAACATAATTATGCGATTTTGTTTCATTGTTTAATTGTTTTAGGTATAGTAAATTATATGTTTCTAGGTTCAAAAAAGAAGGAAGGATGTCCATCTTCTTTCACTTTTTTCCTTTATATGATTTCCTATTATTTTTATAGAAATTGTTTACTTTAAGCAGTTCACAGTATTGATACATTGATGGTGAAGAAGGACTCTCAATGACAGAGACTACAAGTCAAGAATCTGCAAGCATTGCATTAGTAAACAAGCCTTTAAAGTTTGCGCATGATTCTTCTAAAACAATATTAGTCTCTTTGAGAGGTATGAACTCTTCCTCCTTGTAATCACCACTTGACCAAGACTTCACTATACTGGTCAATTGTTGCTAAGATATTAACACTTCAAACTAGATTACTTATATGTATCAAGTAATGCACATAAATTGACAAGGAAATCCCAAATTTTGTATTGTGTTCGCAAGACTGCACTTTACTGACTATATTTTCTTATTCTATTTTGAATTCTAGTTATTTTCTGGATGATGATGCACAATGATTCTACATGATTTTGGTGCTATTATCTGCAAAATTATTCTTGAAATTTGAAGTCAGGTTTGCACTCTCAAGGTAGGCTTGTTAGCACTAATAGTAAATTCTAATTTATCATGATGTTATAACACATTTTCCAATATTCCTTACCAATTTTCTTTTACTGATTTAACTCCTTCAGTACTAATTAGACGATGTTGAAAACATTTGATTGAACTTACGTGTTACAATTCTCATATTCTCTTTGTTGTTGATGTGCTTATTTAAGAAGGATCCAGGATGCTTGAGGCTGGAACCAGAGTACACGCTAGGCTTCTTGATATCTTTTGGTTAAAAATCTTGTTGATTTATTTTTCAAGTATGAACTTCTTGATATTTGCGAGACATTTCGAGAACCTCTGCATCTAAAAATCTCCTCTCTTTTCCTATTGTTGTGTGATATGTTTCCCTATAATTTATATCTTTCATTCTCTCCATATTTGGTCCCATAAATTTGTTTCATCTCTTTTTAAATAGTTCAGTGTTTTTGTTTCATACTTTTAGTAGTGTCTTGATGGTCTGATTCATCTTTAGTCATTTTCCATATGTCACCATGTACTTTAGAAGCGTTGAAGAGAAACAAACAACTTCAATGTTGATTTTGTACTTTAGGGAGATGAATGTGTTCATCGAACTGTTTCAGTTGGAAAATGATTTCTGATGTGTATAATTTAGCAAGTACTTTCTCTTCCAGAACTTGGTTGTGAGATAGGATGTGCATCAGTCATGGTGGATTATAACACTCAGAATCTCCTCACAAGCAATTTACAATAAATCTGATATCAATGACAGCAGGAAAGAAACTATGTTTTCTCTAAACTTTGTATTCTTTGCTTTAGGAATTGCACTTTCAAATAGTTGTCAACATGTCTTCGAAATTATAGTGCTTTATTGTGTAGTGTAATTGATGTAAACATTAATAGAAGTATATTGGTTCTGCATTTTCTTTGACAATTGTAGTTTGAGTTTTTGTATAAATTTAAGTGGTGAAATGTAGAGGTTCCATGGAAAGAAATTTTATAACAAAAATTATCATTTAAATTGAATAATATCTCAAAGGTTTTGTATCAAGACCTGATAGAAATGAGCCTAGTAGGTGCATGCACTGCTAATCCAATATATCTTTTCTAAGGAGTTTTTTAAATTGCTAAAAAAAACTCCTGAGAAACTTTTTCTCAGGAGTTTTTAATAAACTTCTGACCGTGTGTGTTATTTCTCAGGAGTTGTGAAAAACTCTTGAGAGACGTTTCTCAGCCACACATATAACATGACTTGAAAACCCCCTTTCTGCTTTGTTAAAAAACTATTGAGAAATGCACTTTCAGTTGTTCGCCTTAATGTTGCAAGTAAGACTGCACCTGCTAAGAATTTTGGGAAATCAAAATCTCAGTGTATCTTATTGCGAGATGAATCGGCGAGAATATGTATTTTATTTTCACATGCTATGTTATAGTACGCACGTGTCCTAATTTTCCATTGCCAATCACGCTTACTTTGTAAGCCTTGTTTGTTATGCTCATTCTTTGATCGGTGGGTTGTGCATGGGGACAAAATACGCCACATACTCTTTAGTGATTACAAAGACATATATGAAAAGATTTAGATTAAGGGGAAAAACTATGATTTCACAAATATAAATCTGAGAGAGGATGAAGCTGGCGCACCTTACCCACAAGGAAAATATATGTAAATCACTCCATCTAAGTCGGTCATCCCTGTTAAAGAGCCAATCAAAGACGCTTTATTTCATCTACGTTATACATCTATCAAAGAAGTGATGGATTCTGATACACCTGACGACACCTATGGTATGTTTCTATGAAATTTTTGTTGTTTGAGTAGACTATGCCTATTCTCTTTCCCTTTTCTTTTATTTCTTGTGCCTTCATGCATTAGTTTTTACGCATTTCATACCATGCATGGGACTTTTATACATTTCACTCTTCCTACTCATCTTCCACTAACAAAACTAACCTCATAATTCCGCGTAGATATGATTGGTGTTGTAGCTGATACATCTCAGGTGGAAATGAAATAAACAAAGGACGACACTTCAATAGAGATGTCAAAGTTTTTCATAATCGATGATAGGTAAAAAAAATCTCCTTTGATCACAACGGGTCTTTGTGAACACTTCCTACACAATTCCCAAAATATTCATTTCTAAGTATTCATGATATTCTCTATTGCAGCTGTGTCGAAATTGTGGGGTGCAACATCTTATCTTGCATTCGATTTGAAAAGTTGCGTGAAAAGTTGGGATCATATCTTTTGAAGGTCTTCACAAATCGTTCTATCGAGGTAGGTCTTCTTAATATCATACGCTCCACTTAGATTGCGACTAACATGCCTCTTTTATGAGGGATTGTTCAGGTGAGACGTCGTTTTCAAGTACACAAGGATGTGTCATCTGCTTCAAACCGGAAGGGGTTAGAGAAGACGCTCTGAAATGTCGGTACGTTTACCATATTACACTTTCAAGCCATTATTTAGATTACTAACTTCTGCAAATAGTTAGATGTGTTTAATGGGCTTATGGTATCAACTACTATCTAGGTTTGATGGTAATGAAAGTGAGGTGAGCACCCTCCTGGAAGAAGTTGAAAAACCCGAGGAAGAACACCCTCCCGAATTGACAATGACCATAACTGAATGCATAATAGCTATGGTACCTTTGTTTACTTGTACCTCTGTATTTTTATGCAATGCTAACGTTGTTGAGGTGAGCCTGTTTTTGTTGAAACTTTTTGTTACATCTTCTTGCAGGCATAGCGCATGCTCATCGGTGAAATTTATGTTTTCCAGTCATGCAAACACAAAACGACACGTGTTTTCCAGGCACGTCACTCCATTAACAATCTTCTTACTTTAATAAAACAATTCAGGCTCATTTATTCGTATGACATTCGATTGATTACATAATCTTTTAACCATTATTTAGGTTGTATTTTGATTTTGACATTCGGGATTCCGCTGGAAGTATTTCAGTAAGTGCTCAAACTAGGACATCTGAGTTTATACTTGATTTCAGAGCATATCCATTCTACATGCAGACTCCTGAGGTACATCGTATATCGTATTTACCGCATCAACTCACTTACTTATCTGTTTATCATGTCTAATACATGATGTGACACCATGTTGTATGAAAGAAAGATGATATTACGTAGAACCAGACCTAGAATATGTGCGAAGAAGTTGTGTTTGTCCTCACTTTGGCTGCACCTTTGCTCGTGAACAATGGTATTGTCAATTCTGAAGTATGTCAGCCCAAATGAGTAGATTATCGTTGTCATAGACTACCGGTAGTGTATATAGTCTTGCTTTACTACAAATATAGTATGATACACTCCTGAGTTAAGTGATGACAATGGAGAAGATGCTGATCTCTTTTGATGGTCTCAATTAATCAATCATCACGTTTGTACAGATCCATCCGGGTTCCATGATGGTTTGCGTGAACCATGAAAATTTTAATGTATATACAAACTCTCACTAGACTGGTGTATGTAGTATGAGAAATCTATCCGTTTTAAGTTTCTGCACTCCTCACGTTTGTAGTAAAACCAAATGTATAGGTGATATGCGCACTATTTTCTTATGCCATATGTAAAATACTAATCTATATATATATGTGTGTGTGTAATTTTTGCACAGAAAATCTCTACCATTCGCCATTTCAATATTTATTATTGTTATTTTCCTTTTTTATATGCATACATATGCACGTAGAAGCAACCACTGCACATAATTGTTGATCACACAAATCACAAGAAATTGCATGAGTTTTTTTAGTATTGGTTAAATTGTCTTTAATATACAATTGATTTTTGGTTGTTTCTATTGATAAATAATTATGTAATTATAGTTGTATTATCTTCCTACTAATTAGGTTTGATTTAGCCTTATCTCTTAGAGATATTCTAGGCAATTAGAATGCTTCTCTTTGATCTCTTAGAGACATTTTAGGCACTTAGAATGATTCTTTCTGATTTAGTTCTATCTCTTCTTTATATTATGTAATCTTCATCAATAGAATCAATTATCATTCATTCAATAATTCTTATATGGTATCAACCTAAACACGATCCTACAAACACTCTACCCTCCCCCATCATGAACGATTCGATCTCCACCATTCCCAATCCTCATGATGCAAACTCACCCTGGAACCACTCTGGTTCAAACACTTCTGCCGACTACCGCCCTTCTCCATTCAAACCTTTTCTCAGTAAATGTCAATGGTGCAATATCAAGGGCCACGTCCGCTACCAACTTTCAACAAGACGGCAACGCCAACTAATCAGCCTCATCTCATACGGTGTCAACCAGTTCGTCTTCACAACCCTTCCTCGTTGACAGCGATGCTACTCACCATGCGACTCATGATCCCAACAACCTTGACTTGCACCACTCCTACGATGGTCTAGACTCGCTGTATATGGGTAACAGTTCAAGTTTAAGTATCTCACATTCCGGAACACTTCAATTTAATGATATTTTTATTATCCAATGCTTTATATGTTCCATCTATGAAACAAAATATCATGTCAGTTTCTCAACTTACTGCCCAAACATAAACTGCGGTTATTTTCTTATCAACTTGCTTCTATGTAAACGACCTTCAAACTTGGAAAACAAAGGTTAAAGGGCCTTGTGTCCAGGGCGTCTATCATTGGGGCAATCCTCCATCATCAATAAACAACCACAGACTCAACTCGCCTGCAATGTGGCATCACAAGCTCGCTCATCCCTCTTCCTCCGTTTCAAGCTTCTTCAACAAAAACATTCATTAGACACTTCTTCTTTTCATCAACTTGATTGTCAATCTTGCCAAATAAACAAGAGCCATAAACTCCCTTTCATGAATCAACTCTTGCATCATCTCGTCCTTTTGAAGCTTTTTATTCGGATGTATGGACATGGCCTACTTATTCCAATGATGGCATGAAACATTTTTGCTTGTTTGTTGATCACTTCACCAGGTACATTTGCTTATATCCTCTCAAAAACGAAAGTCTGATGTTATTACCCTTTTTCCCCAAATACAAAATCCTCGTAGAGAATTATTTTTCCATAAAATAAAAAACCCTATACACACACAATGGAGGCAAATATTATTGGTCTTCGACCTTTTCTTTCTCTCCATGGAATTCGCCACAAAACAACTCCATCTCATACTCCGGAATGAAATGCATAGTCGAGCGTTGTAATCGCCACATTGAAGAAATGGGACTCTCTTTGCTCACCCACGCACAAATAACCACCACCGATTGGCCTTTCTCCGTGAGTACCACTACTTATCTCATCAACCGCATGCCAACTCCCGTTCTCAATTCAGAATCACCCTACTCCATGTTGTTAAATGTTACACCTAATTATCTTAAACTTGGATTAAGCCATATGCTGCTAATAAACTTGCTCACAAGTCTCTACCATGTGTCTTTGTATGTTAAGTTGTGGAGCAAAATGCGTACTTATGCCTTGAACCGCAGTCAGGACAGGTTTATACATTGTGTCATGTGAGATTTAATGAGGCAGTATTTCCGTTCAAAGATTTGTAGTTATCAGCAAGTCAAGAGAAGGCAACACATTCGTAGACTTGTGATTTAATTATCCCCATTCTTCAGCATCATTCTCGGCCTGCTCCAACAATCACTATCCGGCCTAGTCCAAATACACTTGATGTTGGTTCCGTTTATGGGCTTGCTACCTCGGCCCAAACAACAGCAAATACATCCACCGAGTTAACAATAGGCGTTGCGTCTCAGGATGTTGCTCCTCCTATTGGGTTTTCTCCCATAGTTCACAAAGACCAGCCCAATATTCACTCACCATCAGACACGCCTAACGCCAGTATCGCAATAACACTGGCCTCGGTACCTCAAATCCAACTCTCTAAACACATATCTTCATAAACCATTATCCCAAATCCTACATGAGTTGTTACCAGATCTAAAAACAACATCGAAAAACTGTTCAGAAGCTAAATCTTCACATCTCCTCTGTCCGTTCTGATGAACCGACCACTGTTAATCAAGGGCTTTGTGACCATGGATGGAGAGATGCTATGCAAATTGAATACGTGGTGTATCATCGTAATCAAACATGGGAGCTAGTGTGTCCATATTTTGCACAGAATCTTATCGGTTGTCGATGGGTGTTCAGAATAAAGCACAACCCTGATGGAAGTATCAAGCGCCAGAAGGCAAGACTTGTTGCAAAGGGATACAATCAAAGGCCATGATGTGATTATTCCGAGACCTACAACCCCGTTGTCAAACCAGTCACTGTATGAATCATTCTTGCTCTCGTGGTTAAACAAGGTTAGGGTCTACGACAACTTGACATCAATAATGCTAACCTTTAGGGCACCTTGCAAGAGGACGTTTTTATGGAGCAGTCGTCGGGCTTTGTCGACAAAACATATCTGAATCATGTTTTCCGGTTAAAGAAGGCAATCTACAGGCTTAAACAAGCTCCCCGAGATTGGTATATAGAACTCCATACCTACCTACTCTCCCTCGGTTTTGTTAATTCTATGGAAGAAGCCTCCTTATTCATCCTAAAGTAACGTTCAACTGTCTTATACTTGCTTGTTTATGTTGATGACATCATCCTTACCGGAAAGTCAGCTGAAACTGTCTCTAGGCTTGTGGATTTACTATCTCGCAGATTCTCATTGAAAGATTTGGGTGCACTAAGCTACTTCCTAGGGGTCGGAGTTGTTCCGCATAGTGGTGGATTATTTCTCTCATAGAGAAAATATGTGTGTGATTTGCAGCACAAGTCTGGTTTAATTGATGTCAAGCTAGCTACAACTCCGATGTGTGCAACGTCACCGTTGGTTCGTACTGCGGGTAACCCACTGCCGATTCCATATGACTATAGGGAACTCATTGGAATATTACAATACCTTAACCTCACTCTTCCAGATGTCTTGTACGCCGTGAGCAAGCTATCTCAATTTATGCAACAACTGACTACTGAGCACTGGACAACGCTGAAACGCTTGTTGCGCTACATAGCAGGGACGACTAATATAGGTATCCACATTGATGCCAATTCATCTCAGATCTTCCATTCTTATTCGTATTTGATTGGGTTGGGGATAAAGACGACTACATCTCGACAACGGGTTATATCCTCTTCCTTGGTTCTACACCCATATCTTGGATCTCGAGAAAGCAAAATCAGTAACAAGGTCATCAAGCAATGCGGAATACTAAGCTTTGGAGGACACTGCTTCAGAGCCAATGTGGGTCACATACCTATTACATGAATTGGGGCACACACCACCACGTCAACCAGTGATCTACTGCGACAACCTAGGTGCAACAAGCTTGAGTGACAATCTCGTATTTCATTCGAGAATGGAACATATAGCGTTGGACCATCACTTTGTTTGGGAATAGGTTCAATGTGGTTCCTTTAGAGTTTCATATGTCTCCACTAATGATCAGCACACGGACAATCTCACTAAAGCGTTGCTCCGCCCAAGGTTCGACTACTTAGTTTCCAAGTTGTGTCTTTTGCATCGAGAGCACAACTTAAGGGGGAATATTGATAAAGAATTATGTAATTATAGTTGTATTATCTTACTATTGATTAGGTCTGGTTTAGACTTATCTATTAGAGATATTCTAGGCAATTAGAATGATTCTCTTTTATCTCTTAGAGACATTTTAGGTAGTTAGAATGATTCTTTCTTATTTAGTTATATCTCTTCTCTATATTATGTAATCTTCACCGATAGAATCAATTATCATTCATTCGATAATTCTTATAGTTTTAATCACTCTAGATATGGCAAAGTGATGGGTTGTTCTAAAATCTTAAATAGGAAGGTCTTCTAGATCGTTATCCAGTCGTAGGCGGAAGCATCCTAACATATCTGAGAGCATTCAAGAGCCAACCGCAACAATTGGACCTGAATATGTAAGGTTAGTACCTTTTTGCTCACCTAGCAACATTGTTTGTCAGTTATGTGATGCATTTAAACTACCTTTTGAAACCCCACGAGGTGTTGTTTCAATGGCAAAATCATGCTCGCATCCATAGCAAATTCGGATATATTGTTAGATCTGTACAGTCGAACAGATGAATTAGGGTTTCATTTTACGAAAATATAGTCGACTCTACAATAATTTCTTTGCGTTTAGTTCACTAGGATAAAATTTGAAATCAAAGACGGTATCCGATGTTCATACCCTTCAATTGCAAGGTCAAATATACC
>NW_027366817.1:0-65562 GCF_046119375.1 Phyllobates terribilis | reverse complement strand
AATTTTTTGCTTTTTCTCGCTCCTCTTAGCATGATAAAGAAGATTCAAAGAGAGTGAGGTGCCAGCTCCTTTCATTCAGTCAGTAGCTTCAAACATTTCTGGTATATGAATAACATGTTTTTCAATGGCAAAAATCAATGAATATTGTAAATGCACAAACAGTAATTTCTCCGCATTGCAAGGTGCAATTCTGAAATTTTTTGCTTTTTCCTGCTCCTCTTAGCATGATAAAGAAGATTCAAAGAGAGTGAGATGCCAGCTCCTTTCATTCAGTCAGTAGCTTCAATCATTTCTGGACGTTTTTCAATGGCAAAAATCAATGAATATTGTAAATGCACAAACAGTAATTTCTCCGCATTGCAAGGTGCAATTCTGAAATTTTTTGCTTTTTCCTGCTCCTCTTAGCATGAAAAAGAAGATTCAAAGAGAGTGAGATGCCAGCTCCTTTCATTCAGTCAGTAGCTTCAATCATTTCTGGACGTTTTTCAATGGCAATAATCAATGAATATTGTAAATGCACAAACAGTAATTTCTCCGCATTGCAAGGTGCAATTCTGAAATTTTTTGCTTTTTCCTGCTCCTCTTAGCATGATAAAGAAGATTCAAAGAGAGTGAGATGCCAGCTCCTTTCATTCAGTCAGTAGCTTCAAACATTTCTGGTATATGAATAACATGATGTTTTTCAATGGCAAAAATCAATGAATATTGTAAATGCACAAACAGTAATTTCTCCGCATTGCAAGGTGCAAGTCTGAAATTTTTTGCTTTTTCCTGCTCCTCTTAGCATGATAAAGAAGATTCAAAGAGAGTGAGATGCCAGCTACTTTCATTCAGTCAGTAGCTTCAATCATTTCTGGACGTTTTTCAATGGTAAAAATCAATGAATATTGTAAATGCACAAACAGTAATTTCTCCACATTGCAATGTGCAATTCTAAAATTTTTTGCTTTTTCCTGCTCCTCTTAGCATGATAAAGAAGATTCAAAGAGAGTGAGATGCCAGCTCCTTTCATTCAGTCAGTAGCTTCAAACATTTCTGGTATATGAATAACATGATGTTTTTCAATGGCAAAAATCAATGAATATTGTAAATGCACAAACAGTAATTTCTCCGCATTGCAAGGTGCAATTCTGAAATTTTTTGCTTTTTCCTGCTCCTCTTAGCATGATAAAGAAGATTCAAAGAGAGTGAGATGCCAACTCCTTTCATTCAGTCAGTAGCTTCAAACATTTCTGGTATATGAATAACATGATGTTTTTCAATGGCAAAAATCAATGAATATTGTAAATGCACAAACAGTAATTTCTCCGCATTGCAAGGTGCAATTCTGAAATTTTTTGCTTTTTCCTGCTCCTCTTAGCATGATAAAGAAGATTCAAAGAGAGTGAGATGCCAGCTCCTTTCATTCAGTCAGTAGCTTCAATCATTTCTGGACGTTTTTCAATGGCAAAAATCAATGAATATTGTAAATGCACAAACAGTAATTTCTCCGCATTGCAAGGTGCAATTCTGAAATTTTTTGCTTTTTCCTGCTCCTCTTAGCATGATAAAGAAGATTCAAAGAGAGTGAGATGCCAGCTCCTTTCATTCAGTCAGTACCTTCAATCATTTCTGGACGTTTTTCAATGGCAAAAATCAATGAATATTGTAAATGCACAAACAGTAATTTCTCCGCATTGCAAGGTGCAATTCTGAAATTTTTTGCTTTTTCCTGCTCCTCTTAGCATGATAAAGAAGATTCAAAGAGAGTGAGATGCCAGCTCCTTTCATTCAGTCAGTAGCTTCAATCATTTCTGGACGTTTTTCAATGGCAAAAATCAATGAATATTGTAAATGCACAAACAGTAATTTCTCCGCATTGCAAGGTGCAATTCTGAAATTTTTTGCTTTTTCCTGCTCCTCTTAGCATGATAAAGAAGATTCAAAGAGAGTGAGATGCCAGCTCCTTTCATTCAGTCAGTACCTTCAATCATTTCTGGACGTTTTTCAATGGCAAAAATCAATGAATATTGTAAATGCACAAACAGTAATTTCTCCGCATTGCAAGGTGCAATTCTGAAATTTTTTGCTTTTTCCTGCTCCTCTTAGCATGATAAAGAAGATTCAAAGAGAGTGAGATGCCAGCTCCTTTCATTCAGTCAGTAGCTTCAATCATTTCTGGACGTTTTTCAATGGCAAAAATCAATGAATATTGTAAATGCACAAACTGTAATTTCTCCGCATTGCAAGGTGCAATTCTGAAATTTTTTGCTTTTTCCTGCTCCTCTTAGCATGATAAAGAAGATTCAAAGAGAGTGAGATGCCAGCTCCTTTCATTCAGTCAGTAGCTTCAATCATTTCTGGTATATGAATAACATGATGTTTTTCAATAGCAAAAATCAATGAATATTGTAAATGCACAAACAGTAATTTCTCCGCATTGCAAGGTGCAATTCTGAAATTTTTTGCTTTTTCCTGCTCCTCTTAGCATGATAAAGAAGATTCAAAGAGAGTGAGATGCCAGCTCCTTTCATTCAGTCAGTAGCTTCAATCATTTCTGGACGTTTTTCAATGGCAAAAATCAATGAATATTGTAAATGCACAAACAGTAATTTCTCCGCATTGCAAGGTGCAATTCTGAAATTTTTTGCTTTTTCCTGCTCCTCTTAGCATGATAAACAAGATTCAAAGAGAGTGAGATGCCAGCTCCTTTCATTCAGTCAGTAGCTTCAATCATTTCTGGACGTTTTTCAATGGCAAAAATCAATGAATATTGTAAATGCACAAACAGTAATTTCTCCGCATTGCAAGGTGCAATTCTGAAATTTTTTGCTTTTTCCTGCTCCTCTTAGCATGATAAAGAAGATTCACAGAGAGTGAGATGCCAGCTCCTTTCATTCAGTCAGTAGCTTCAATCATTTCTGGTATATGAATAACATGATGTTTTTCAATGGCAAAAATCAATGAATATTGTAAATGCACAAACAGTAATTTCTCCGCATTGCAAGGTGCAATTCTGAAATTTTTTGCTTTTTCCTGCTCCTCTTAGCATGATAAAGAAGATTCAAAGAGAGTGAGATGCCAGCTCCTTTCATTCAGTCAGTAGCTTCAATCATTTCTGGACGTTTTTCAATGGCAAAAATCAATGAATATTGTAAATGCACAAACAGTAATTTCTCCGCATTGCAAGGTGCAATTCTGAAATTTTTTGCTTTTTCCTGCTCCTCTTAGCATGATAAACAAGATTCAAAGAGAGTGAGATGCCAGCTCCTTTCATTCAGTCAGTAGCTTCAATCATTTCTGGACGTTTTTCAATGGCAAAAATCATTGAATATTGTAAATGCACAAACAGTAATTTCTCCGCATTGCAAGGTGCAATTCTGAAATTTTTTACTTTTTCCTGCTCCTCTTAGCATGATAAAGAAGATTCAAAGAGAGTGAGATGCCAGCTCCTTTCATTCAGTCAGTAGCTTCAATCATTTCTGGTATATGAATAACATGATGTTTTTCAATCGCAAAAATCAATGAATATTGTAAATGCACAAACAGTAATTTCTCCGCATTGCAAGGTGCAATTCTGAAATTTTTTGCTTTTTCCTGCTCCTCTTAGCATGATAAAGAAGATTCAAAGAGAGTGAGATGCCAGCTCCTTTCATTCAGTCAGTAGCTTCAATCATTTCTGGATGTTTTTCAATGGCAAAAATCAATGAATATTGTAAATGCACAAACAGTAATTTCTCCGCATTGCAAGGTGCAATTCTGAAATTTTTTGCTTTTTCCTGCTCCTCTTAGCATGATAAAGAAGATTCAAAGAGAGTGAGATGCCAGCTCCTTTCCTTCAGTCAGTAGCTTCAATCATTTCTGGTATATGAATAACATGATGTTTTTCAATGGCAACAATCAATGAATTTTGTAAATGCACAAACAGTAATTTCTCCGCATTGCAAGGCGCAATTCTGAAATTTTTTGCTTTTTCCTGCTCCTCTTAGCATGATAAAGAAGATTCAAAGAGAGTGAGATGCCAGCTCCTTTCATTCAGTCAGTAGCTTCAATCATTTCTGGACATTTTTCAATGGCAAAAATCAATGAATATTGTAAATGCACAAACAGTAATTTCTCCGCATTGCAAGGTGCAATTCTGAAATTTTTTGCTTTTTCCTGCTCCTCTTAGCATGATAAAGAAGATTCAAAGAGAGTGAGATGCCAGCTCCTTTCATTCAGTCAGTAGCTTCAATCATTTCTGGACGTTTTTCAATGGCAAAAATCAATGAATATTGTAAATGCACAAACAGTAATTTCTCCGCATTGCAAGGTGCAATTCTGAAATTTTTTGCTTTTTCCTGCTCCTCTTAGCATGATAAAGAAGATTCAAAGAGAGTGATATTCCAGCTCCTTTCATTCAGTCAGTACCTTCAATCATTTCTGGACGTTTTTCAATGGCAAAAATCAATGAATATTGTAAATGCACAAACAGTAATTTCTCCGCATTGCAAGGTGCAATTCTGAAATTTTTTGCTTTTTCCTGCTCCTCTTAGCATGATAAAGAATATTCAAAGAGAGTGAGATGCCAGCTCCTTTCATTCAGTCAGTAGCTTCAATCATTTCTGGACGTTTTTCAATGGCAAAAATCAATGAATATTGTAAATGCACAAACTGTAATTTCTCCGCATTGCAAGGTGCAATTCTGAAATTTTTTGCTTTTTCCTGCTCCTCTTAGCATGATAAAGAAGATTCAAAGAGAGTGAGATGCCAGCTCCTTTCATTCAGTCAGTAGCTTCAATCATTTCTGGATGTTTTTCAATGGCAAAAATCAATGAATATTGTAAATGCACAAACAGTAATTTCTCCGCATTGCAAGGTGCAATTCTGAAATTTTTTGCTTTTTCCTGCTCCTCTTAGCATGATAAAGAAGATTCAAAGAGAGTGAGATGCCAGCTCCTTTCCTTCAGTCAGTAGCTTCAATCATTTCTGGTATATGAATAACATGATTTTTTTCAATGGCAAAAATCAATGAATTTTGTAAATGCACAAACAGTAATTTCTCCGCATTGCAAGGCGCAATTCTGAAATTTTTTGCTTTTTCCTGCTCCTCTTAGCATGATAAAGAAGATTCAAAGAGAGTGAGATGCCAGCTCCTTTCATTCAGTCAGTAGCTTCAATCATTTCTGGACATTTTTCAATGGCAAAAATCAATGAATATTGTAAATGCACAAACAGTAATTTCTCCGCATTGCAAGGTGCAATTCTGAAATTTTTTGCTTTTTCCTGCTCCTCTTAGCATGATAAAGAAGATTCAAAGAGAGTGAGATGCCAGCTCCTTTCATTCAGTCAGTAGCTTCAATCATTTCTGGACGTTTTTCAATGGCAAAAATCAATGAATATTGTAAATGCACAAACAGTAATTTCTCCGCATTGCAAGGTGCAATTCTGAAATTTTTTGCTTTTTCCTGCTCCTCTTAGCATGATAAAGAAGATTCAAAGAGAGTGATATTCCAGCTCCTTTCATTCAGTCAGTACCTTCAATCATTTCTGGACGTTTTTCAATGGCAAAAATCAATGAATATTGTAAATGCACAAACAGTAATTTCTCCGCATTGCAAGGTGCAATTCTGAAATTTTTTGCTTTTTCCTGCTCCTCTTAGCATGATAAAGAATATTCAAAGAGAGTGAGATGCCAGCTCCTTTCATTCAGTCAGTAGCTTCAATCATTTCTGGACGTTTTTCTATGGCAAAAATCAATGAATATTGTAAATGCACAAACTGTAATTTCTCCGCATTGCAAGGTGCAATTCTGAAATTTTTTGCTTTTTCCTGCTCCTCTTAGCATGATAAAGAAGATTCAAAGAGAGTGAGATGCCAGCTCCTTTCATTCAGTCAGTAGCTTCAATCATTTCTGGTATATGAATAACATGATGTTTTTCAATAGCAAAAATCAATGAATATTGTAAATGCACAAACAGTAATTTCTCCGCATTGCAAGGTGCAATTCTGAAATTTTTTGCTTTTTCCTGCTCCTCTTAGCATGATAAAGAAGATTCAAAGAGAGTGAGATGCCAGCTCCTTTCATTCAGTCAGTAGCTTCAATCATTTCTGGACGTTTTTCAATGGCAAAAATCAATGAATATTGTAAATGCACAAACAGTAATTTCTCCGCATTGCAAGGTGCAATTCTGAAATTTTTTGCTTTTTCCTGCTCCTCTTAGCATGATAAACAAGATTCAAAGAGAGTGAGATACCAGCTCCTTTCATTCAGTCAGTAGCTTCAATCATTTCTGGACGTTTTTCAATGGCAAAAATCATTGAATATTGTAAATGCACAAACAGTAATTTCTCCGCATTGCAAGGTGCAATTCTGAAATTTTTTACTTTTTCCTGCTCCTCTTAGCATGATAAAGAAGATTCAAAGAGAGTGAGATGCCAGCTCCTTTCATTCAGTCAGTAGCTTCAATCATTTCTGGTATATGAATAACATGATGTTTTTCAATCGCAAAAATCAATGAATATTGTAAATGCACAAACAGTAATTTCTCCGCATTGCAAGGTGCAATTCTGAAATTTTTTGCTTTTTCCTGCTCCTCTTAGCATGATAAAGAAGATTCAAAGAGAGTGAGATGCCAGCTCCTTTCATTCAGTCAGTAGCTTCAATCATTTCTGGACGTTTTTCAATGGCAAAAATCAATGAATATTGTAAATGCACAAACAGTAATTTCTCCGCATTGCAAGGTGCAATTCTGAAATTTTTTGCTTTTTCCTGCTCCTCTTAGCATGATAAAGAAGATTCAAAGAGAGTGAGATGCCAGCTCCTTTCCTTCAGTCAGTAGCTTCAATCATTTCTGGTATATGAATAACATGATGTTTTTCAATGGCAAAAATCAATGAATTTTGTAAATGCACAAACAGTAATTTCTCCGCATTGCAAGGCGCAATTCTGAAATTTTTTGCTTTTTCCTGCTCCTCTTAGCATGATAAAGAAGATTCAAAGAGAGTGAGATGCCAGCTCCTTTCATTCAGTCAGTAGCTTCAATCATTTCTGGACATTTTTCAATGGCAAAAATCAATGAATATTGTAAATGCACAAACAGTAATTTCTCCGCATTGCAAGGTGCAATTCTGAAATTTTTTGCTTTTTCCTGCTCCTCTTAGCATGATAAAGAAGATTCAAAGAGAGTGAGATGCCAGCTCCTTTCATTCAGTCAGTAGCTTCTATCATTTCTGGACGTTTTTCAATGGCAAAAATCAATGAATATTGTAAATGCACAAACAGTAATTTCTCCGCATTGCAAGGTGCAATTCTGAAATTTTTTGCTTTTTCCTGCTCCTCTTAGCATGATAAAGAAGATTCAAAGAGAGTGAGGTGCCAGCTCCTTTCATTCAGTCAGGAGCTTCAAACATTTCTGGTATATGAATAACATGTTTTTCAATGGCAAAAATCAATGAATATTGTAAATGCACAAACAGTAATTTCTCCGCATTGCAAGGTGCAATTCTGAAATTTTTTGCTTTTTCCTGCTCCTCTTAGCATGATAAAGAAGATTCAAAGAGAGTGAGATGCCAGCTCCTTTCATTCAGTCAGTAGCTTCAATCATTTCTGGACGTTTTTCAATGGCAAAAATCAATGAATATTGTAAATGCACAAACTGTAATTTCTCCGCATTGCAAGGTGCAATTCTGAAATTTTTTGCATTTTCCTGCTCCTCTTAGCATGATAAAGAAGATTCAAAGAGAGTGAGATGCCAGCTCCTTTCATTCAGTCAGTAGCTTCAATCATTTCTGGACGTTTTTCAATGGCAAAAATCAACGAATATTGTAAATGCACAAACAGTAATTTCTCCGCATTGCAAGGTGCAATTCTGAAATTTTTTGCTTTTTCCTGCTCCTCTTAGCATGATAAAGAAGATTCAAAGAGAGTGAGATGCCAGCTCCTTTCATTCAGTCAGTAGCTTCAATCATTTCTGGACGTTTTTCAATGGCAAAAATCAATGAATATTGTAAATGCACAAACAGTAATTTCTCCGCATTGCAAGGTGCAATTCTGAAATTTTTTGCTTTTTCCTGCTCCTCTTAGCATGATAAAGAAGATTCAAAGAGAGTGAGATGCCAGCTCCTTTCATTCAGTCAGTAGCTTCAATCATTTCTGGACGTTTTTCAATGGCAAAAATCAATGAATATTGTAAATGCACAAACAGTAATTTCTCCGCATTGCAAGGTGCAATTCTGAAATTTTTTGCTTTTTCCTGCTCCTCTTAGCATGATAAAGAAGATTCAAAGAGAGTGAGATGCCAGCTCCTTTCATTCAGTCAGTAGCTTCAAACATTTCTGGTATATGAATAACATGATGTTTTTCAATGGCAAAAATCAATGAATATTGTAAATGCACAAACAGTAATTTCTCCGCATTGCAAGGTGCAAGTCTGAAATTTTTTGCTTTTTCCTGCTCCTCTTAGCATGATAAAGAAGATTCAAAGAGAGTGAGATGCCAGCTCCTTTCATTCAGTCAGTAGCTTCAAACATTTCTGGTATATGAATAACATGATGTTTTTCAATGGCAAAAATCAATGAATATTGTAAATGCACAAACAGTAATTTCTCCGCATTGCAAGGTGCAAGTCTGAAATTTTTTGCTTTTTCCTGCTCCTCTTAGCATGATAAAGAAGATTCAAAGAGAGTGAGATGCCAGCTCCTTTCATTCAGTCAGTAGCTTCAATCATTTCTGGACGTTTTTCAATGGTAAAAATCAATGAATATTGTAAATGCACAAACAGTAATTTCTCCACATTGCAAGGTGCAATTCTGAAATTTTTTGCTTTTTCCTGCTCCTCTTAGCATGATAAAGAAGATTCAAAGAGAGTGAGATGCCAGCTCCTTTCATTCAGTCAGTAGCTTCAAACATTTCTGGTATATGAATAACATGATGTTTTTCAATGGCAAAAATCAATGAATATTGTAAATGCACAAACAGTAATTTCTCCGCATTGCAAGGTGCAATTCTGAAATTTTTTGCTTTTTCCTGCTCCTCTTAGCATGATAAAGAAGATTCAAAGAGAGTGAGATGCCAGCTTCTTTCATTCAGTCAGTAGCTTCAATCATTTCTGGATGTTTTTCAATGGCAAAAATCAATGAATATTGTAAATGCACAAACTGTAATTTCTCCGCATTGCAAGGTGCAATTCTGAAATTTTTTGCTTTTTCCTGCTCCTCTTAGCATGATAAAGAAGATTCAAAGAGAGTGAGATGCCAGCTCCTTTCATTCAGTCAGTAGCTTCAATCATTTCTGGACGTTTTTCAATGGCAAAAATCAATGAATATTGTAAATGCACAAACAGTAATTTCTCCGCATTGCAAGGTGCAATTCTGAAATTTTTTGCTTTTTCCTGCTCCTCTTAGCATGATAAAGAAGATTCAAAGAGAGTGAGATGCCAGCTCCTTTCATTCAGTCAGTACCTTCAATCATTTCTGGACGTTTTTCAATGGCAAAAATCAATGAATATTGTAAATGCACAAACAGTAATTTCTCCGCATTGCAAGGTGCAATTCTGAAATTTTTTGCTTTTTCCCGCTCCTCTTAGCATGATAAAGAAGATTCAAAGAGAGTGAGGTGCCAGCTCCTTTCATTCAGTCAGTAGCTTCAAACATTTCTGGTATATGAATAACATGTTTTTCAATGGCAAAAATCAATGAATATTGTAAATGCACAAACAGTAATTTCTCCGCATTGCAACGTGCAATTCTGAAATTTTTTGCTTTTTCCTGCTCCTCTTAGCATGATAAAGAAGATTCAAAGAGAGTGAGATGCCAGCTCCTTTCATTCAGTCAGTAGCTTCAATCATTTCTGGACGTTTTTCAATGGCAAAAATCAATGAATATTGTAAATGCACAAACAGTAATTTCTCCGCATTGCAAGGTGCAATTCTGAAATTTTTTGCTTTTTCCTGCTCCTCTTAGCATGATAAAGAAGATACAAAGAGAGTGAGATGCCAGCTCCTTTCATTCAGTCAGTAGCTTCAATCATTTCTGGACGTTTTTCAATGGCAAAAATCAATGAATATTGTAAATGCACAAACAGTAATTTCTCCGCATTGCAAGGTGCAATTCTGAAATTTTTTGCTTTTTCCTGCTCCTCTTAGCAGGATAAAGAAGATTCAAAGAGAGTGAGATGCCAGCTCCTTTCATTCAGTCAGTGGCTTCAAACATTTCTGGTATATGAATAACATGATGTTTTTCAATGGCAAAAATCAATGAATATTGTAAATGCACAAACAGTAATTTCTCCGCATTGCAAGGTGCAAGTCTGAAATTTTTTGCTTTTTCCTGCTCCTCTTAGCATGATAAAGAAGATTCAAAGAGAGTGAGATGCCAGCTACTTTCATTCAGTCAGTAGCTTCAATCATTTCTGGACGTTTTTCAATGGTAAAAATCAATGAATATTGTAAATGCACAAACAGTAATTTCTCCACATTGCAATGTGCAATTCTAAAATTTTTTGCTTTTTCCTGCTCCTCTTAGCATGATAAAGAAGATTCAAAGAGAGTGAGATGCCAGCTCCTTTCATTCAGTCAGTACCTTCAATCATTTCTGGACGTTTTTCAATGGCAAAAATCAATGAATATTGTAAATGCACAAACAGTAATTTCTCCGCATTGCAAGGTGCAAGTCTGAAAATTTTTGCTTTTTCCTGCTCCTCTTAGCATGATAAAGAAGATTCAAAGAGAGTGAGATGCCAGCTACTTTCATTCAGTCAGTAGCTTCAATCATTTCTGGACGTTTTTCAATGGTAAAAATCAATGAATATTGTAAATGCACAAACAGTAATTTCTCCACATTGCAAGGTGCAATTCTGAAATTTTTTGCTTTTTCCTGCTCCTCTTAGCATGATAAAGAACATTCAAAGAGAGTGAGATGCCAGCTCCTTTCATTCAGTCAGTAGCTTCAATCATTTCTGGACGTTTTTCAATGGCAAAAATCAATGAATATTGTAAATGCACAAACAGTAATTTCTCCGCATTGCAAGGTGCAATTCTGAAATTTTTTGCTTTTTCCTGCTCCTCTTAGCATGATAAAGAAGATTCAAAGAGAGTGAGATGCCAGCTCCTTTCATTCAGTCAGTACCTTCAATCATTTCTGGACGTTTTTCAATGGCAAAAATCAATGAATATTGTAAATGCACAAACAGTAATTTCTCCGCATTGCAAGGTGCAATTCTGAAATTTTTTGCTTTTTCTCGCTCCTCTTAGCATGATAAAGAAGATTCAAAGAGAGTGAGGTGCCAGCTCCTTTCATTCAGTCAGTAGCTTCAAACATTTCTGGTATATGAATAACATGTTTTTCAATGGCAAAAAACAATGAATATTGTAAATGCACAAACAGTAATTTCTCCGCATTGCAAGGTGCAAGTCTGAAATTTTTTGCTTTTTCCTGCTCCTCTTAGCATGATAAAGAAGATTCAAAGAGAGTGAGATGCCAGCTCCTTTCATTCAGTCAGTAGCTTCAAACATTTCTGGTATATGAATAACATAATGTTTTTCAATGGCAAAAATCAATGAATATTGTAAATGCACAAACAGTAATTTCTCCGCATTGCAAGGTGCAAGTCTGAAATTTTTTGCTTTTTCCTGCTCCTCTTAGCATGATAAAGAAGATTCAAAGAGAGTGAGATGCCAGCTACTTTCATTCAGTCAGTAGCTTCAATCATTTCTGGACGTTTTTCAATGGTAAAAATCAATGAATATTGTAAATGCACAAACAGTAATTTCTCCACATTGCAATGTGCAATTCTAAAATTTTTTGCTTTTTCCTGCTCCTCTTAGCATGATAAAGAAGATTCAAAGAGAGTGAGATGCCAGCTCCTTTCATTCAGTCAGTAGCTTCAAACATTTCTGGTATATGAATAACATGATGTTTTTCAATGGCAAAAATCAATGAATATTGTAAATGCACAAACAGTAATTTCTCCGCATTGCAAGGTGCAATTCTGAAATTTTTTGCTTTTTCCTGCTCCTCTTAGCATGATAAAGAAGATTCAAAGAGAGTGAGATGCCAACTCCTTTCATTCAGTCAGTAGCTTCAAACATTTCTGGTATATGAATAACATGATGTTTTTCAATGGCAAAAATCAATGAATATTGTAAATGCACAAACAGTAATTTCTCCGCATTGCAAGGTGCAATTCTGAAATTTTTTGCTTTTTCCTGCTCCTCTTAGCATGATAAAGAAGATTTAAAGAGAGTGAGATGCCAGCTCCTTTCATTCAGTCAGTAGCTTCAATCATTTCTGGACGTTTTTCAATGGCAAAAATCAATGAATATTGTAAATGCACAAACAGTAATTTCTCCGCATTGCAAGGTGCAATTCTGAAATTTTTTGCTTTTTCCTGCTCCTCTTAGCATGATAAAGAAGATTCAAAGAGAGTGAGATGCCAGCTCCTTTCATTCAGTCAGTAGCTTCAATCATTTCTGGACGTTTTTCAATGGCAAAAATCAATGAATATTGTAAATGCACAAACAGTAATTTCTCCGCATTGCAAGGTGCAATTCTGAAATTTTTTGCTTTTTCCTGCTCCTCTTAGCATGATAAAGAAGATTCAAAGAGAGTGAGATGCCAGCTCCTTTCATTCAGTCAGTAGCTTCAATCATTTCTGGACGTTTTTCAATGGCAAAAATCAATGAATATTGTAAATGCACAAACAGTAATTTCTCCGCATTGCAAGGTGCAATTCTGAAATTTTTTGCTTTTTCCTGCTCCTCTTAGCATGATAAAGAAGATTCAAAGAGAGTGAGATGCCAGCTCCTTTCATTCAGTCAGTAGCTTCAAACATTTCTGGTATATGAATAACATGATGTTTTTCAATGGCAAAAATCAATGAATATTGTAAATGCACAAACAGTAATTTCTCCGCATTGCAAGGTGCAAGTCTGAAATTTTTTGCTTTTTCCTGCTCCTCTTAGCATGATAAAGAAGATTCAAAGAGAGTGAGATGCCAGCTCCTTTCATTCAGTCAGTAGCTTCAAACATTTCTGGTATATGAATAACATGATGTTTTTCAATGGCAAAAATCAATGAATATTGTAAATGCACAAACAGTAATTTCTCCGCATTGCAAGGTGCAAGTCTGAAATTTTTTGCTTTTTCCTGCTCCTCTTAGCATGATAAAGAAGATTCAAAGAGAGTGAGATGCCAGCTCCTTTCATTCAGTCAGTAGCTTCAATCATTTCTGGACGTTTTTCAATGGTAAAAATCAATGAATATTGTAAATGCACAAACAGTAATTTCTCCACATTGCAAGGTGCAATTCTGAAATTTTTTGCTTTTTCCTGCTCCTCTTAGCATGATAAAGAAGATTCAAAGAGAGTGAGATGCCAGCTCCTTTCATTCAGTCAGTAGCTTCAAACATTTCTGGTATATGAATAACATGATGTTTTTCAATGGCAAAAATCAATGAATATTGTAAATGCACAAACAGTAATTTCTCCGCATTGCAAGGTGCAATTCTGAAATTTTTTGCTTTTTCCTGCTCCTCTTAGCATGATAAAGAAGATTCAAAGAGAGTGAGATGCCAGCTTCTTTCATTCAGTCAGTAGCTTCAATCATTTCTGGATGTTTTTCAATGGCAAAAATCAATGAATATTGTAAATGCACAAACTGTAATTTCTCCGCATTGCAAGGTGCAATTCTGAAATTTTTTGCTTTTTCCTGCTCCTCTTAGCATGATAAAGAAGATTCAAAGAGAGTGAGATGCCAGCTCCTTTCATTCAGTCAGTAGCTTCAATCATTTCTGGACGTTTTTCAATGGCAAAAATCAATGAATATTGTAAATGCACAAACAGTAATTTCTCCGCATTGCAAGGTGCAATTCTGAAATTTTTTGCTTTTTCCTGCTCCTCTTAGCATGATAAAGAAGATTCAAAGAGAGTGAGATGCCAGCTCCTTTCATTCAGTCAGTACCTTCAATCATTTCTGGACGTTTTTCAATGGCAAAAATCAATGAATATTGTAAATGCACAAACAGTAATTTCTCCGCATTGCAAGGTGCAATTCTGAAATTTTTTGCTTTTTCCCGCTCCTCTTAGCATGATAAAGAAGATTCAAAGAGAGTGAGGTGCCAGCTCCTTTCATTCAGTCAGTAGCTTCAAACATTTCTGGTATATGAATAACATGTTTTTCAATGGCAAAAATCAATGAATATTGTAAATGCACAAACAGTAATTTCTCCGCATTGCAACGTGCAATTCTGAAATTTTTTGCTTTTTCCTGCTCCTCTTAGCATGATAAAGAAGATTCAAAGAGAGTGAGATGCCAGCTCCTTTCATTCAGTCAGTAGCTTCAATCATTTCTGGACGTTTTTCAATGGCAAAAATCAATGAATATTGTAAATGCACAAACAGTAATTTCTCCGCATTGCAAGGTGCAATTCTGAAATTTTTTGCTTTTTCCTGCTCCTCTTAGCATGATAAAGAAGATACAAAGAGAGTGAGATGCCAGCTCCTTTCATTCAGTCAGTAGCTTCAATCATTTCTGGACGTTTTTCAATGGCAAAAATCAATGAATATTGTAAATGCACAAACAGTAATTTCTCCGCATTGCAAGGTGCAATTCTGAAATTTTTTGCTTTTTCCTGCTCCTCTTAGCAGGATAAAGAAGATTCAAAGAGAGTGAGATGCCAGCTCCTTTCATTCAGTCAGTGGCTTCAAACATTTCTGGTATATGAATAACATGATGTTTTTCAATGGCAAAAATCAATGAATATTGTAAATGCACAAACAGTAATTTCTCCGCATTGCAAGGTGCAAGTCTGAAATTTTTTGCTTTTTCCTGCTCCTCTTAGCATGATAAAGAAGATTCAAAGAGAGTGAGATGCCAGCTACTTTCATTCAGTCAGTAGCTTCAATCATTTCTGGACGTTTTTCAATGGTAAAAATCAATGAATATTGTAAATGCACAAACAGTAATTTCTCCACATTGCAATGTGCAATTCTAAAATTTTTTGCTTTTTCCTGCTCCTCTTAGCATGATAAAGAAGATTCAAAGAGAGTGAGATGCCAGCTCCTTTCATTCAGTCAGTACCTTCAATCATTTCTGGACGTTTTTCAATGGCAAAAATCAATGAATATTGTAAATGCACAAACAGTAATTTCTCCGCATTGCAAGGTGCAAGTCTGAAAATTTTTGCTTTTTCCTGCTCCTCTTAGCATGATAAAGAAGATTCAAAGAGAGTGAGATGCCAGCTACTTTCATTCAGTCAGTAGCTTCAATCATTTCTGGACGTTTTTCAATGGTAAAAATCAATGAATATTGTAAATGCACAAACAGTAATTTCTCCACATTGCAAGGTGCAATTCTGAAATTTTTTGCTTTTTCCTGCTCCTCTTAGCATGATAAAGAACATTCAAAGAGAGTGAGATGCCAGCTCCTTTCATTCAGTCAGTAGCTTCAATCATTTCTGGACGTTTTTCAATGGCAAAAATCAATGAATATTGTAAATGCACAAACAGTAATTTCTCCGCATTGCAAGGTGCAATTCTGAAATTTTTTGCTTTTTCCTGCTCCTCTTAGCATGATAAAGAAGATTCAAAGAGAGTGAGATGCCAGCTCCTTTCATTCAGTCAGTACCTTCAATCATTTCTGGACGTTTTTCAATGGCAAAAATCAATGAATATTGTAAATGCACAAACAGTAATTTCTCCGCATTGCAAGGTGCAATTCTGAAATTTTTTGCTTTTTCTCGCTCCTCTTAGCATGATAAAGAAGATTCAAAGAGAGTGAGGTGCCAGCTCCTTTCATTCAGTCAGTAGCTTCAAACATTTCTGGTATATGAATAACATGTTTTTCAATGGCAAAAAACAATGAATATTGTAAATGCACAAACAGTAATTTCTCCGCATTGCAAGGTGCAAGTCTGAAATTTTTTGCTTTTTCCTGCTCCTCTTAGCATGATAAAGAAGATTCAAAGAGAGTGAGATGCCAGCTCCTTTCATTCAGTCAGTAGCTTCAAACATTTCTGGTATATGAATAACATAATGTTTTTCAATGGCAAAAATCAATGAATATTGTAAATGCACAAACAGTAATTTCTCCGCATTGCAAGGTGCAAGTCTGAAATTTTTTGCTTTTTCCTGCTCCTCTTAGCATGATAAAGAAGATTCAAAGAGAGTGAGATGCCAGCTACTTTCATTCAGTCAGTAGCTTCAATCATTTCTGGACGTTTTTCAATGGTAAAAATCAATGAATATTGTAAATGCACAAACAGTAATTTCTCCACATTGCAATGTGCAATTCTAAAATTTTTTGCTTTTTCCTGCTCCTCTTAGCATGATAAAGAAGATTCAAAGAGAGTGAGATGCCAGCTCCTTTCATTCAGTCAGTAGCTTCAAACATTTCTGGTATATGAATAACATGATGTTTTTCAATGGCAAAAATCAATGAATATTGTAAATGCACAAACAGTAATTTCTCCGCATTGCAAGGTGCAATTCTGAAATTTTTTGCTTTTTCCTGCTCCTCTTAGCATGATAAAGAAGATTCAAAGAGAGTGAGATGCCAACTCCTTTCATTCAGTCAGTAGCTTCAAACATTTCTGGTATATGAATAACATGATGTTTTTCAATGGCAAAAATCAATGAATATTGTAAATGCACAAACAGTAATTTCTCCGCATTGCAAGGTGCAATTCTGAAATTTTTTGCTTTTTCCTGCTCCTCTTAGCATGATAAAGAAGATTTAAAGAGAGTGAGATGCCAGCTCCTTTCATTCAGTCAGTAGCTTCAATCATTTCTGGACGTTTTTCAATGGCAAAAATCAATGAATATTGTAAATGCACAAACAGTAATTTCTCCGCATTGCAAGGTGCAATTCTGAAATTTTTTGCTTTTTCCTGCTCCTCTTAGCATGATAAAGAAGATTCAAAGAGAGTGAGATGCCAGCTCCTTTCATTCAGTCAGTAGCTTCAATCATTTCTGGACGTTTTTCAATGGCAAAAATCAATGAATATTGTAAATGCACAAACAGTAATTTCTCCGCATTGCAAGGTGCAATTCTGAAATTTTTTGCTTTTTCCTGCTCCTCTTAGCATGATAAAGAAGATTCAAAGAGAGTGAGATGCCAGCTCCTTTGATTCAGTCAGTAGCTTCAAACATTTCTGGTATATGAATAACATGATGTTTTTCAATGGCAAAAATCAATGAATATTGTAAATGCACAAACAGTAATTTCTCCGCATTGCAAGGTGCAAGTCTGAAATTTTTTGCTTTTTCCTGCTCCTCTTAGCATGATAAAGAAGATTCAAAGAGAGTGAGATGCCAGCTACTTTCATTCAGTCAGTAGCTTCAATCATTTCTGGACGTTTTTCAATGGTAAAAATCAATGAATATTGTAAATGCACAATCAGTAATTTCTCCACATTGCAAGGTGCAATTCTGAAATTTTTTGCTTTTTCCTGCTCCTCTTAGCATGATAAAGAAGATTCAAAGAGAGTGAGATGCCAGCTCCTTTCATTCAGTCAGTAGCTTCAAACATTTCTGGTATATGAATAATATGATGTTTTTCAATGGCAAAAATCAATGAATATTGTAAATGCACAAACAGTAATTTCTCCGCATTGCAAGGTGCAAGTCTGAAATTTTTTGCTTTTTCCTGCTCCTCTTAGCATGATAAAGAAGATTCAAAGAGAGTGAGATGCCAGCTACTTTCATTCAGTCAGTAGCTTCAATCATTTCTGGACGTTTTTCAATGGTAAAAATCAATGAATATTGTAAATGCACAAACAGTAATTTCTCCACATTGCAAGGTGCAATTCTGAAATTTTTTGCTTTTTCCTGCTCCTCTTAGCATGATAAAGAAGATTCAAAGAGAGTGAGATGCCAGCTCCTTTCATTCAGTCAGTAGCTTCAAACATTTCTGGTATATGAATAACATGATGTTTTTCAATGGCAAAAATCAATGAATATTGTAAATGCACAAACAGTAATTTCTCCGCATTGCAAGGTGCAATTCTGAAATTTTTTGCTTTTTCCTGCTCCTCTTAGCATGATAAAGAAGATTCAAAGAGAGTGAGATGCCAGCTCCTTTCATTCAGTCAGTAGCTTCAATCATTTCTGGACGTTTTTCAATGGCAAAAATCAATGAATATTGTAAATGCACAAACAGTAATTTCTCCGCATTGCAAGGTGCAATTCTGAAATTTTTTGCTTTTTCCTGCTCCTCTTAGCATGATAAAGAAGATTCAAAGAGAGTGAGATGCCAGCTCCTTTCATTCAGTCAGTAGCTTCAATCATTTCTGGACGTTTTTCAATGGCAAAAATCAATGAATATTGTAAATGCACAAACAGTAATTTCTCCGCATTGCAAGGTGCAATTCTGAAATTTTTTGCTTTTTCCTGCTCCTCTTAGCATGATAAAGAAGATTCAAAGAGAGTGAGATGCCAGCTCCTTTGATTCAGTCAGTAGCTTCAAACATTTCTGGTATATGAATAACATGATGTTTTTCAATGGCAAAAATCAATGAATATTGTAAATGCACAAACAGTAATTTCTCCGCATTGCAAGGTGCAAGTCTGAAATTTTTTGCTTTTTCCTGCTCCTCTTAGCATGATAAAGAAGATTCAAAGAGAGTGAGATGCCAGCTACTTTCATTCAGTCAGTAGCTTCAATCATTTCTGGACGTTTTTCAATGGTAAAAATCAATGAATATTGTAAATGCACAATCAGTAATTTCTCCACATTGCAAGGTGCAATTCTGAAATTTTTTGCTTTTTCCTGCTCCTCTTAGCATGATAAAGAAGATTCAAAGAGAGTGAGATGCCAGCTCCTTTCATTCAGTCAGTAGCTTCAAACATTTCTGGTATATGAATAACATGATGTTTTTCAATGGCAAAAATCAATGAATATTGTAAATGCACAAACAGTAATTTCTCCGCATTGCAAGGTGCAAGTCTGAAATTTTTTGCTTTTTCCTGCTCCTCTTAGCATGATAAAGAAGATTCAAAGAGAGTGAGATGCCAGCTACTTTCATTCAGTCAGTAGCTTCAATCATTTCTGGACGTTTTTCAATGGTAAAAATCAATGAATATTGTAAATGCACAAACAGTAATTTCTCCACATTGCAAGGTGCAATTCTGAAATTTTTTGCTTTTTCCTGCTCCTCTTAGCATGATAAAGAAGATTCAAAGAGAGTGAGATGCCAGCTCCTTTCATTCAGTCAGTAGCTTCAAACATTTCTGGTATATGAATAACATGATGTTTTTCAATGGCAAAAATCAATGAATATTGTAAATGCACAAACAGTAATTTCTCCACATTGCAAGGTGCAATTCTGAAATTTTTTGCTTTTTCCTGCTCCTCTTAGCATGATAAAGAAGATTCAAAGAGAGTGAGATGCCAGCTCCTTTCATTCAGTCAGTAGCTTCAAACATTTCTGGTATATGAATAACATGATGTTTTTCAATGGCAAAAATCAATGAATATTGTAAATGCACAAACAGTAATTTCTCCGCATTGCAAGGTGCAATTCTGAAATTTTTTGCTTTTTCCTGCTCCTCTTAGCATGATAAAGAAGATTCAAAGAGAGTGAGATGCCAGCTCCTTTCATTCAGTCAGTAGCTTCAATCATTTCTGGACGTTTTTCAATGGCAAAAATCAATGAATATTGTAAATGCACAAACAGTAATTTCTCCGCATTGCAAGGTGCAATTCTGAAATTTTTTGCTTTTTCCTGCTCCTCTTAGCATGATAAAGAAGATTCAAAGAGAGTGAGATGCCAGCTCCTTTCGTTCAGTCAGTAGCTTCAATCATTTCTGGACGTTTTTCAATGGCAAAAATCATTGAATATTATAAATGCACAAACAGTAATTTCTCCGCATTGCAAGGTGCAATTCTGAAATTTTTTGCTTTTTCTCGCTCCTCTTAGCATGATAAAGAAGATTCAAAGAGAGTGAGGTGCCAGCTCCTTTCATTCAGTCAGTAGCTTCAAACATTTCTGGTATATGAATAACATGTTTTTCAATGGCAAAAATCAATGAATATTGTAAATGCACAAACAGTAATTTCTCCGCATTGCAAGGTGCAATTCTGAAATTTTTTGCTTTTTCCTGCTCCTCTTAGCATGATAAAGAAGATTCAAAGAGAGTGAGATGCCAGCTCCTTTCATTCAGTCAGTAGCTTCAATCATTTCTGGACGTTTTTCAATGGCAAAAATCAATGAATATTGTAAATGCACAAACAGTAATTTCTCCGCATTGCAAGGTGCAATTCTGAAATTTTTTGCTTTTTCCTGCTCCTCTTAGCATGATAAAGAAGATTCAAAGAGAGTGAGATGCCAGCTCCTTTCATTCAGTCAGTAGCTTCAATCATTTCTGGACGTTTTTCAATGGCAATAATCAATGAATATTGTAAATGCACAAACAGTAATTTCTCCGCATTGCAAGGTGCAATTCTGAAATTTTTTGCTTTTTCCTGCTCCTCTTAGCATGATAAAGAAGATTCAAAGAGAGTGAGATGCCAGCTCCTTTCATTCAGTCAGTAGCTTCAAACATTTCTGGTATATGAATAACATGATGTTTTTCAATGGCAAAAATCAATGAATATTGTAAATGCACAAACAGTAATTTCTCCGCATTGCAAGGTGCAAGTCTGAAATTTTTTGCTTTTTCCTGCTCCTCTTAGCATGATAAAGAAGATTCAAAGAGAGTGAGATGCCAGCTACTTTCATTCAGTCAGTAGCTTCAATCATTTCTGGACGTTTTTCAATGGTAAAAATCAATGAATATTGTAAATGCACAAACAGTAATTTCTCCACATTGCAATGTGCAATTCTAAAATTTTTTGCTTTTTCCTGCTCCTCTTAGCATGATAAAGAAGATTCAAAGAGAGTGAGATGCCAGCTCCTTTCATTCAGTCAGTAGCTTCAAACATTTCTGGTATATGAATAACATGATGTTTTTCAATGGCAAAAATCAATGAATATTGTAAATGCACAAACAGTAATTTCTCCGCATTGCAAGGTGCAATTCTGAAATTTTTTGCTTTTTCCTGCTCCTCTTAGCATGATAAAGAAGATTCAAAGAGAGTGAGATGCCAACTCCTTTCATTCAGTCAGTAGCTTCAAACATTTCTGGTATATGAATAACATGATGTTTTTCAATGGCAAAAATCAATGAATATTGTAAATGCACAAACAGTAATTTCTCCGCATTGCAAGGTGCAATTCTGAAATTTTTTGCTTTTTCCTGCTCCTCTTAGCATGATAAAGAAGATTCAAAGAGAGTGAGATGCCAGCTCCTTTCATTCAGTCAGTAGCTTCAATCATTTCTGGACGTTTTTCAATGGCAAAAATCAATGAATATTGTAAATGCACAAACAGTAATTTCTCCGCATTGCAAGGTGCAATTCTGAAATTTTTTGCTTTTTCCTGCTCCTCTTAGCATGATAAAGAAGATTCAAAGAGAGTGAGATGCCAGCTCCTTTCATTCAGTCAGTACCTTCAATCATTTCTGGACGTTTTTCAATGGCAAAAATCAATGAATATTGTAAATGCACAAACAGTAATTTCTCCGCATTGCAAGGTGCAATTCTGAAATTTTTTGCTTTTTCCTGCTCCTCTTAGCATGATAAAGAAGATTCAAAGAGAGTGAGATGCCAGCTCCTTTCATTCAGTCAGTAGCTTCAATCATTTCTGGACGTTTTTCAATGGCAAAAATCAATGAATATTGTAAATGCACAAACAGTAATTTCTCCGCATTGCAAGGTGCAATTCTGAAATTTTTTGCTTTTTCCTGCTCCTCTTAGCATGATAAAGAAGATTCAAAGAGAGTGAGATGCCAGCTCCTTTCATTCAGTCAGTACCTTCAATCATTTCTGGACGTTTTTCAATGGCAAAAATCAATGAATATTGTAAATGCACAAACAGTAATTTCTCCGCATTGCAAGGTGCAATTCTGAAATTTTTTGCTTTTTCCTGCTCCTCTTAGCATGATAAAGAAGATTCAAAGAGAGTGAGATGCCAGCTCCTTTCATTCAGTCAGTAGCTTCAATCATTTCTGGACGTTTTTCAATGGCAAAAATCAATGAATATTGTAAATGCACAAACTGTAATTTCTCCGCATTGCAAGGTGCAATTCTGAAATTTTTTGCTTTTTCCTGCTCCTCTTAGCATGATAAAGAAGATTCAAAGAGAGTGAGATGCCAGCTCCTTTCATTCAGTCAGTAGCTTCAATCATTTCTGGTATATGAATAACATGATGTTTTTCAATAGCAAAAATCAATGAATATTGTAAATGCACAAACAGTAATTTCTCCGCATTGCAAGGTGCAATTCTGAAATTTTTTGCTTTTTCCTGCTCCTCTTAGCATGATAAAGAAGATTCAAAGAGAGTGAGATGCCAGCTCCTTTCATTCAGTCAGTAGCTTCAATCATTTCTGGACGTTTTTCAATGGCAAAAATCAATGAATATTGTAAATGCACAAACAGTAATTTCTCCGCATTGCAAGGTGCAATTCTGAAATTTTTTGCTTTTTCCTGCTCCTCTTAGCATGATAAACAAGATTCAAAGAGAGTGAGATGCCAGCTCCTTTCATTCAGTCAGTAGCTTCAATCATTTCTGGACGTTTTTCAATGGCAAAAATCAATGAATATTGTAAATGCACAAACAGTAATTTCTCCGCATTGCAAGGTGCAATTCTGAAATTTTTTGCTTTTTCCTGCTCCTCTTAGCATGATAAAGAAGATTCACAGAGAGTGAGATGCCAGCTCCTTTCATTCAGTCAGTAGCTTCAATCATTTCTGGTATATGAATAACATGATGTTTTTCAATGGCAAAAATCAATGAATATTGTAAATGCACAAACAGTAATTTCTCCGCATTGCAAGGTGCAATTCTGAAATTTTTTGCTTTTTCCTGCTCCTCTTAGCATGATAAAGAAGATTCAAAGAGAGTGAGATGCCAGCTCCTTTCATTCAGTCAGTAGCTTCAATCATTTCTGGACGTTTTTCAATGGCAAAAATCAATGAATATTGTAAATGCACAAACAGTAATTTCTCCGCATTGCAAGGTGCAATTCTGAAATTTTTTGCTTTTTCCTGCTCCTCTTAGCATGATAAACAAGATTCAAAGAGAGTGAGATGCCAGCTCCTTTCATTCAGTCAGTAGCTTCAATCATTTCTGGACGTTTTTCAATGGCAAAAATCATTGAATATTGTAAATGCACAAACAGTAATTTCTCCGCATTGCAAGGTGCAATTCTGAAATTTTTTACTTTTTCCTGCTCCTCTTAGCATGATAAAGAAGATTCAAAGAGAGTGAGATGCCAGCTCCTTTCATTCAGTCAGTAGCTTCAATCATTTCTGGTATATGAATAACATGATGTTTTTCAATCGCAAAAATCAATGAATATTGTAAATGCACAAACAGTAATTTCTCCGCATTGCAAGGTGCAATTCTGAAATTTTTTGCTTTTTCCTGCTCCTCTTAGCATGATAAAGAAGATTCAAAGAGAGTGAGATGCCAGCTCCTTTCATTCAGTCAGTAGCTTCAATCATTTCTGGATGTTTTTCAATGGCAAAAATCAATGAATATTGTAAATGCACAAACAGTAATTTCTCCGCATTGCAAGGTGCAATTCTGAAATTTTTTGCTTTTTCCTGCTCCTCTTAGCATGATAAAGAAGATTCAAAGAGAGTGAGATGCCAGCTCCTTTCCTTCAGTCAGTAGCTTCAATCATTTCTGGTATATGAATAACATGATGTTTTTCAATGGCAACAATCAATGAATTTTGTAAATGCACAAACAGTAATTTCTCCGCATTGCAAGGCGCAATTCTGAAATTTTTTGCTTTTTCCTGCTCCTCTTAGCATGATAAAGAAGATTCAAAGAGAGTGAGATGCCAGCTCCTTTCATTCAGTCAGTAGCTTCAATCATTTCTGGACATTTTTCAATGGCAAAAATCAATGAATATTGTAAATGCACAAACAGTAATTTCTCCGCATTGCAAGGTGCAATTCTGAAATTTTTTGCTTTTTCCTGCTCCTCTTAGCATGATAAAGAAGATTCAAAGAGAGTGAGATGCCAGCTCCTTTCATTCAGTCAGTAGCTTCAATCATTTCTGGACGTTTTTCAATGGCAAAAATCAATGAATATTGTAAATGCACAAACAGTAATTTCTCCGCATTGCAAGGTGCAATTCTGAAATTTTTTGCTTTTTCCTGCTCCTCTTAGCATGATAAAGAAGATTCAAAGAGAGTGATATTCCAGCTCCTTTCATTCAGTCAGTACCTTCAATCATTTCTGGACGTTTTTCAATGGCAAAAATCAATGAATATTGTAAATGCACAAACAGTAATTTCTCCGCATTGCAAGGTGCAATTCTGAAATTTTTTGCTTTTTCCTGCTCCTCTTAGCATGATAAAGAATATTCAAAGAGAGTGAGATGCCAGCTCCTTTCATTCAGTCAGTAGCTTCAATCATTTCTGGACGTTTTTCAATGGCAAAAATCAATGAATATTGTAAATGCACAAACTGTAATTTCTCCGCATTGCAAGGTGCAATTCTGAAATTTTTTGCTTTTTCCTGCTCCTCTTAGCATGATAAAGAAGATTCAAAGAGAGTGAGATGCCAGCTCCTTTCATTCAGTCAGTAGCTTCAATCATTTCTGGATGTTTTTCAATGGCAAAAATCAATGAATATTGTAAATGCACAAACAGTAATTTCTCCGCATTGCAAGGTGCAATTCTGAAATTTTTTGCTTTTTCCTGCTCCTCTTAGCATGATAAAGAAGATTCAAAGAGAGTGAGATGCCAGCTCCTTTCCTTCAGTCAGTAGCTTCAATCATTTCTGGTATATGAATAACATGATTTTTTTCAATGGCAAAAATCAATGAATTTTGTAAATGCACAAACAGTAATTTCTCCGCATTGCAAGGCGCAATTCTGAAATTTTTTGCTTTTTCCTGCTCCTCTTAGCATGATAAAGAAGATTCAAAGAGAGTGAGATGCCAGCTCCTTTCATTCAGTCAGTAGCTTCAATCATTTCTGGACATTTTTCAATGGCAAAAATCAATGAATATTGTAAATGCACAAACAGTAATTTCTCCGCATTGCAAGGTGCAATTCTGAAATTTTTTGCTTTTTCCTGCTCCTCTTAGCATGATAAAGAAGATTCAAAGAGAGTGAGATGCCAGCTCCTTTCATTCAGTCAGTAGCTTCAATCATTTCTGGACGTTTTTCAATGGCAAAAATCAATGAATATTGTAAATGCACAAACAGTAATTTCTCCGCATTGCAAGGTGCAATTCTGAAATTTTTTGCTTTTTCCTGCTCCTCTTAGCATGATAAAGAAGATTCAAAGAGAGTGATATTCCAGCTCCTTTCATTCAGTCAGTACCTTCAATCATTTCTGGACGTTTTTCAATGGCAAAAATCAATGAATATTGTAAATGCACAAACAGTAATTTCTCCGCATTGCAAGGTGCAATTCTGAAATTTTTTGCTTTTTCCTGCTCCTCTTAGCATGATAAAGAATATTCAAAGAGAGTGAGATGCCAGCTCCTTTCATTCAGTCAGTAGCTTCAATCATTTCTGGACGTTTTTCTATGGCAAAAATCAATGAATATTGTAAATGCACAAACTGTAATTTCTCCGCATTGCAAGGTGCAATTCTGAAATTTTTTGCTTTTTCCTGCTCCTCTTAGCATGATAAAGAAGATTCAAAGAGAGTGAGATGCCAGCTCCTTTCATTCAGTCAGTAGCTTCAATCATTTCTGGTATATGAATAACATGATGTTTTTCAATAGCAAAAATCAATGAATATTGTAAATGCACAAACAGTAATTTCTCCGCATTGCAAGGTGCAATTCTGAAATTTTTTGCTTTTTCCTGCTCCTCTTAGCATGATAAAGAAGATTCAAAGAGAGTGAGATGCCAGCTCCTTTCATTCAGTCAGTAGCTTCAATCATTTCTGGACGTTTTTCAATGGCAAAAATCAATGAATATTGTAAATGCACAAACAGTAATTTCTCCGCATTGCAAGGTGCAATTCTGAAATTTTTTGCTTTTTCCTGCTCCTCTTAGCATGATAAACAAGATTCAAAGAGAGTGAGATACCAGCTCCTTTCATTCAGTCAGTAGCTTCAATCATTTCTGGACGTTTTTCAATGGCAAAAATCATTGAATATTGTAAATGCACAAACAGTAATTTCTCCGCATTGCAAGGTGCAATTCTGAAATTTTTTACTTTTTCCTGCTCCTCTTAGCATGATAAAGAAGATTCAAAGAGAGTGAGATGCCAGCTCCTTTCATTCAGTCAGTAGCTTCAATCATTTCTGGTATATGAATAACATGATGTTTTTCAATCGCAAAAATCAATGAATATTGTAAATGCACAAACAGTAATTTCTCCGCATTGCAAGGTGCAATTCTGAAATTTTTTGCTTTTTCCTGCTCCTCTTAGCATGATAAAGAAGATTCAAAGAGAGTGAGATGCCAGCTCCTTTCATTCAGTCAGTAGCTTCAATCATTTCTGGACGTTTTTCAATGGCAAAAATCAATGAATATTGTAAATGCACAAACAGTAATTTCTCCGCATTGCAAGGTGCAATTCTGAAATTTTTTGCTTTTTCCTGCTCCTCTTAGCATGATAAAGAAGATTCAAAGAGAGTGAGATGCCAGCTCCTTTCCTTCAGTCAGTAGCTTCAATCATTTCTGGTATATGAATAACATGATGTTTTTCAATGGCAAAAATCAATGAATTTTGTAAATGCACAAACAGTAATTTCTCCGCATTGCAAGGCGCAATTCTGAAATTTTTTGCTTTTTCCTGCTCCTCTTAGCATGATAAAGAAGATTCAAAGAGAGTGAGATGCCAGCTCCTTTCATTCAGTCAGTAGCTTCAATCATTTCTGGACATTTTTCAATGGCAAAAATCAATGAATATTGTAAATGCACAAACAGTAATTTCTCCGCATTGCAAGGTGCAATTCTGAAATTTTTTGCTTTTTCCTGCTCCTCTTAGCATGATAAAGAAGATTCAAAGAGAGTGAGATGCCAGCTCCTTTCATTCAGTCAGTAGCTTCTATCATTTCTGGACGTTTTTCAATGGCAAAAATCAATGAATATTGTAAATGCACAAACAGTAATTTCTCCGCATTGCAAGGTGCAATTCTGAAATTTTTTGCTTTTTCCTGCTCCTCTTAGCATGATAAAGAAGATTCAAAGAGAGTGAGGTGCCAGCTCCTTTCATTCAGTCAGGAGCTTCAAACATTTCTGGTATATGAATAACATGTTTTTCAATGGCAAAAATCAATGAATATTGTAAATGCACAAACAGTAATTTCTCCGCATTGCAAGGTGCAATTCTGAAATTTTTTGCTTTTTCCTGCTCCTCTTAGCATGATAAAGAAGATTCAAAGAGAGTGAGATGCCAGCTCCTTTCATTCAGTCAGTAGCTTCAATCATTTCTGGACGTTTTTCAATGGCAAAAATCAATGAATATTGTAAATGCACAAACTGTAATTTCTCCGCATTGCAAGGTGCAATTCTGAAATTTTTTGCATTTTCCTGCTCCTCTTAGCATGATAAAGAAGATTCAAAGAGAGTGAGATGCCAGCTCCTTTCATTCAGTCAGTAGCTTCAATCATTTCTGGACGTTTTTCAATGGCAAAAATCAACGAATATTGTAAATGCACAAACAGTAATTTCTCCGCATTGCAAGGTGCAATTCTGAAATTTTTTGCTTTTTCCTGCTCCTCTTAGCATGATAAAGAAGATTCAAAGAGAGTGAGATGCCAGCTCCTTTCATTCAGTCAGTAGCTTCAATCATTTCTGGACGTTTTTCAATGGCAAAAATCAATGAATATTGTAAATGCACAAACAGTAATTTCTCCGCATTGCAAGGTGCAATTCTGAAATTTTTTGCTTTTTCCTGCTCCTCTTAGCATGATAAAGAAGATTCAAAGAGAGTGAGATGCCAGCTCCTTTCATTCAGTCAGTAGCTTCAATCATTTCTGGACGTTTTTCAATGGCAAAAATCAATGAATATTGTAAATGCACAAACAGTAATTTCTCCGCATTGCAAGGTGCAATTCTGAAATTTTTTGCTTTTTCCTGCTCCTCTTAGCATGATAAAGAAGATTCAAAGAGAGTGAGATGCCAGCTCCTTTCATTCAGTCAGTAGCTTCAAACATTTCTGGTATATGAATAACATGATGTTTTTCAATGGCAAAAATCAATGAATATTGTAAATCCACAAACAGTAATTTCTCCGCATTGCAAGGTGCAAGTCTGAAATTTTTTGCTTTTTCCTGCTCCTCTTAGCATGATAAAGAAGATTCAAAGAGAGTGAGATGCCAGCTCCTTTCATTCAGTCAGTAGCTTCAAACATTTCTGGTATATGAATAACATGATGTTTTTCAATGGCAAAAATCAATGAATATTGTAAATGCACAAACAGTAATTTCTCCGCATTGCAAGGTGCAAGTCTGAAATTTTTTGCTTTTTCCTGCTCCTCTTAGCATGATAAAGAAGATTCAAAGAGAGTGAGATGCCAGCTCCTTTCATTCAGTCAGTAGCTTCAATCATTTCTGGACGTTTTTCAATGGTAAAAATCAATGAATATTGTAAATGCACAAACAGTAATTTCTCCACATTGCAAGGTGCAATTCTGAAATTTTTTGCTTTTTTCTGCTCCTCTTAGCATGATAAAGAAGATTCAAAGAGAGTGAGATGCCAGCTCCTTTCATTCAGTCAGTAGCTTCAAACATTTCTGGTATATGAATAACATGATGTTTTTCAATGGCAAAAATCAATGAATATTGTAAATGCACAAACAGTAATTTCTCCGCATTGCAAGGTGCAATTCTGAAATTTTTTGCTTTTTCCTGCTCCTCTTAGCATGATAAAGAAGATTCAAAGAGAGTGAGATGCCAGCTTCTTTCATTCAGTCAGTAGCTTCAATCATTTCTGGATGTTTTTCAATGGCAAAAATCAATGAATATTGTAAATGCACAAACTGTAATTTCTCCGCATTGCAAGGTGCAATTCTGAAATTTTTTGCTTTTTCCTGCTCCTCTTAGCATGATAAAGAAGATTCAAAGAGAGTGAGATGCCAGCTCCTTTCATTCAGTCAGTAGCTTCAATCATTTCTGGACGTTTTTCAATGGCAAAAATCAATGAATATTGTAAATGCACAAACAGTAATTTCTCCGCATTGCAAGGTGCAATTCTGAAATTTTTTGCTTTTTCCTGCTCCTCTTAGCATGATAAAGAAGATTCAAAGAGAGTGAGATGCCAGCTCCTTTCATTCAGTCAGTACCTTCAATCATTTCTGGACGTTTTTCAATGGCAAAAATCAATGAATATTGTAAATGCACAAACAGTAATTTCTCCGCATTGCAAGGTGCAATTCTGAAATTTTTTGCTTTTTCCCGCTCCTCTTAGCATGATAAAGAAGATTCAAAGAGAGTGAGGTGCCAGCTCCTTTCATTCAGTCAGTAGCTTCAAACATTTCTGGTATATGAATAACATGTTTTTCAATGGCAAAAATCAATGAATATTGTAAATGCACAAACAGTAATTTCTCCGCATTGCAACGTGCAATTCTGAAATTTTTTGCTTTTTCCTGCTCCTCTTAGCATGATAAAGAAGATTCAAAGAGAGTGAGATGCCAGCTCCTTTCATTCAGTCAGTAGCTTCAATCATTTCTGGACGTTTTTCAATGGCAAAAATCAATGAATATTGTAAATGCACAAACAGTAATTTCTCCGCATTGCAAGGTGCAATTCTGAAATTTTTTGCTTTTTCCTGCTCCTCTTAGCATGATAAAGAAGATACAAAGAGAGTGAGATGCCAGCTCCTTTCATTCAGTCAGTAGCTTCAATCATTTCTGGACGTTTTTCAATGGCAAAAATCAATGAATATTGTAAATGCACAAACAGTAATTTCTCCGCATTGCAAGGTGCAATTCTGAAATTTTTTGCTTTTTCCTGCTCCTCTTAGCAGGATAAAGAAGATTCAAAGAGAGTGAGATGCCAGCTCCTTTCATTCAGTCAGTGGCTTCAAACATTTCTGGTATATGAATAACATGATGTTTTTCAATGGCAAAAATCAATGAATATTGTAAATGCACAAACAGTAATTTCTCCGCATTGCAAGGTGCAAGTCTGAAATTTTTTGCTTTTTCCTGCTCCTCTTAGCATGATAAAGAAGATTCAAAGAGAGTGAGATGCCAGCTACTTTCATTCAGTCAGTAGCTTCAATCATTTCTGGACGTTTTTCAATGGTAAAAATCAATGAATATTGTAAATGCACAAACAGTAATTTCTCCACATTGCAATGTGCAATTCTAAAATTTTTTGCTTTTTCCTGCTCCTCTTAGCATGATAAAGAAGATTCAAAGAGAGTGAGATGCCAGCTCCTTTCATTCAGTCAGTACCTTCAATCATTTCTGGACGTTTTTCAATGGCAAAAATCAATGAATATTGTAAATGCACAAACAGTAATTTCTCCGCATTGCAAGGTGCAAGTCTGAAAATTTTTGCTTTTTCCTGCTCCTCTTAGCATGATAAAGAAGATTCAAAGAGAGTGAGATGCCAGCTACTTTCATTCAGTCAGTAGCTTCAATCATTTCTGGACGTTTTTCAATGGCAAAAATCAATGAATATTGTAAATGCACAAACAGTAATTTCTCCGCATTGCAAGGTGCAAGTCTGAAAATTTTTGCTTTTTCCTGCTCCTCTTAGCATGATAAAGAAGATTCAAAGAGAGTGAGATGCCAGCTCCTTTCATTCAGTCAGTAGCTTCAAACATTTCTGGTATATGAATAACATGATGTTTTTCAATGGCAAAAATCAATGAATATTGTAAATGCACAAACAGTAATTTCTCCGCATTGCAAGGTGCAATTCTGAAATTTTTTGCTTTTTCCTGCTCCTCTTAGCATGATAAAGAAGATTCAAAGAGAGTGAGATGCCAGCTTCTTTCATTCAGTCAGTAGCTTCAATCATTTCTGGATGTTTTTCAATGGCAAAAATCAATGAATATTGTAAATGCACAAACTGTAATTTCTCCGCATTGCAAGGTGCAATTCTGAAATTTTTTGCTTTTTCCTGCTCCTCTTAGCATGATAAAGAAGATTCAAAGAGAGTGAGATGCCAGCTCCTTTCATTCAGTCAGTAGCTTCAATCATTTCTGGACGTTTTTCAATGGCAAAAATCAATGAATATTGTAAATGCACAAACAGTAATTTCTCCGCATTGCAAGGTGCAATTCTGAAATTTTTTGCTTTTTCCTGCTCCTCTTAGCATGATAAAGAAGATTCAAAGAGAGTGAGATGCCAGCTCCTTTCATTCAGTCAGTACCTTCAATCATTTCTGGACGTTTTTCAATGGCAAAAATCAATGAATATTGTAAATGCACAAACAGTAATTTCTCCGCATTGCAAGGTGCAATTCTGAAATTTTTTGCTTTTTCCCGCTCCTCTTAGCATGATAAAGAAGATTCAAAGAGAGTGAGGTGCCAGCTCCTTTCATTCAGTCAGTAGCTTCAAACATTTCTGGTATATGAATAACATGTTTTTCAATGGCAAAAATCAATGAATATTGTAAATGCACAAACAGTAATTTCTCCGCATTGCAACGTGCAATTCTGAAATTTTTTGCTTTTTCCTGCTCCTCTTAGCATGATAAAGAAGATTCAAAGAGAGTGAGATGCCAGCTCCTTTCATTCAGTCAGTAGCTTCAATCATTTCTGGACGTTTTTCAATGGCAAAAATCAATGAATATTGTAAATGCACAAACAGTAATTTCTCCGCATTGCAAGGTGCAATTCTGAAATTTTTTGCTTTTTCCTGCTCCTCTTAGCATGATAAAGAAGATACAAAGAGAGTGAGATGCCAGCTCCTTTCATTCAGTCAGTAGCTTCAATCATTTCTGGACGTTTTTCAATGGCAAAAATCAATGAATATTGTAAATGCACAAACAGTAATTTCTCCGCATTGCAAGGTGCAATTCTGAAATTTTTTGCTTTTTCCTGCTCCTCTTAGCAGGATAAAGAAGATTCAAAGAGAGTGAGATGCCAGCTCCTTTCATTCAGTCAGTGGCTTCAAACATTTCTGGTATATGAATAACATGATGTTTTTCAATGGCAAAAATCAATGAATATTGTAAATGCACAAACAGTAATTTCTCCGCATTGCAAGGTGCAAGTCTGAAATTTTTTGCTTTTTCCTGCTCCTCTTAGCATGATAAAGAAGATTCAAAGAGAGTGAGATGCCAGCTACTTTCATTCAGTCAGTAGCTTCAATCATTTCTGGACGTTTTTCAATGGTAAAAATCAATGAATATTGTAAATGCACAAACAGTAATTTCTCCACATTGCAATGTGCAATTCTAAAATTTTTTGCTTTTTCCTGCTCCTCTTAGCATGATAAAGAAGATTCAAAGAGAGTGAGATGCCAGCTCCTTTCATTCAGTCAGTACCTTCAATCATTTCTGGACGTTTTTCAATGGCAAAAATCAATGAATATTGTAAATGCACAAACAGTAATTTCTCCGCATTGCAAGGTGCAAGTCTGAAAATTTTTGCTTTTTCCTGCTCCTCTTAGCATGATAAAGAAGATTCAAAGAGAGTGAGATGCCAGCTACTTTCATTCAGTCAGTAGCTTCAATCATTTCTGGACGTTTTTCAATGGTAAAAATCAATGTATATTGTAAATGCACAAACAGTAATTTCTCCACATTGCAAGGTGCAATTCTGAAATTTTTTGCTTTTTCCTGCTCCTCTTAGCATGATAAAGAACATTCAAAGAGAGTGAGATGCCAGCTCCTTTCATTCAGTCAGTAGCTTCAATCATTTCTGGACGTTTTTCAATGGCAAAAATCAATGAATATTGTAAATGCACAAACAGTAATTTCTCCGCATTGCAAGGTGCAATTCTGAAATTTTTTGCTTTTTCCTGCTCCTCTTAGCATGATAAAGAAGATTCAAAGAGAGTGAGATGCCAGCTCCTTTCATTCAGTCAGTACCTTCAATCATTTCTGGACGTTTTTCAATGGCAAAAATCAATGAATATTGTAAATGCACAAACAGTAATTTCTCCGCATTGCAAGGTGCAATTCTGAAATTTTTTGCTTTTTCTCGCTCCTCTTAGCATGATAAAGAAGATTCAAAGAGAGTGAGGTGCCAGCTCCTTTCATTCAGTCAGTAGCTTCAAACATTTCTGGTATATGAATAACATGTTTTTCAATGGCAAAAAACAATGAATATTGTAAATGCACAAACAGTAATTTCTCCGCATTGCAAGGTGCAATTCTGAAATTTTTTGCTTTTTCCTGCTCCTCTTAGCATGATAAAGAAGATTCAAAGAGAGTGAGATGCCAGCTCCTTTCATTCAGTCAGTAGCTTCAATCATTTCTGGACGTTTTTCAATGGCAAAAATCAATGAATATTGTAAATGCACAAACAGTAATTTCTCCGCATTGCAAGGTGCAATTCTGAAATTTTTTGCTTTTTCCTGCTCCTCTTAGCATGATAAAGAAGATTCAAAGAGAGTGAGATGCCAGCTCCTTTCATTCAGTCAGTAGCTTCAATCATTTCTGGACGTTTTTCAATGGCAAAAATCAATGAATATTGTAAATGCACAAACAGTAATTTCTCCGCATTGCAAGGTGCAATTCTGAAATTTTTTGCTTTTTCCTGCTCCTCTTAGCATGATAAAGAAGATTCAAAGAGAGTGAGATGCCAGCTCCTTTCATTCAGTCAGTAGCTTCAAACATTTCTGGTATATGAATAACATAATGTTTTTCAATGGCAAAAATCAATGAATATTGTAAATGCACAAACAGTAATTTCTCCGCATTGCAAGGTGCAAGTCTGAAATTTTTTGCTTTTTCCTGCTCCTCTTAGCATGATAAAGAAGATTCAAAGAGAGTGAGATGCCAGCTACTTTCATTCAGTCAGTAGCTTCAATCATTTCTGGATGTTTTTCAATGGTAAAAATCAATGAATATTGTAAATGCACAAACAGTAATTTCTCCACATTGCAATGTGCAATTCTAAAATTTTTTGCTTTTTCCTGCTCCTCTTAGCATGATAAAGAAGATTCAAAGAGAGTGAGATGCCAGCTCCTTTCATTCAGTCAGTAGCTTCAAACATTTCTGGTATATGAATAACATGATGTTTTTCAATGGCAAAAATCAATGAATATTGTAAATGCACAAACAGTAATTTCTCCGCATTGCAAGGTGCAATTCTGAAATTTTTTGCTTTTTCCTGCTCCTCTTAGCATGATAAAGAAGATTCAAAGAGAGTGAGATGCCAACTCCTTTCATTCAGTCAGTAGCTTCAAACATTTCTGGTATATGAATAACATGATGTTTTTCAATGGCAAAAATCAATGAATATTGTAAATGCACAAACAGTAATTTCTCCGCATTGCAAGGTGCAATTCTGAAATTTTTTGCTTTTTCCTGCTCCTCTTAGCATGATAAAGAAGATTCAAAGAGAGTGAGATGCCAGCTCCTTTCATTCAGTCAGTAGCTTCAATCATTTCTGGACGTTTTTCAATGGCAAAAATCAATGAATATTGTAAATGCACAAACAGTAATTTCTCCGCATTGCAAGGTGCAATTCTGAAATTTTTTGCTTTTTCCTGCTCCTCTTAGCATGATAAAGAAGATTCAAAGAGAGTGAGATGCCAGCTCCTTTCATTCAGTCAGTAGCTTCAATCATTTCTGGACGTTTTTCAATGGCAAAAATCAATGAATATTGTAAATGCACAAACAGTAATTTCTCCGCATTGCAAGGTGCAATTCTGAAATTTTTTGCTTTTTCCTGCTCCTCTTAGCATGATAAAGAAGATTCAAAGAGAGTGAGATGCCAGCTCCTTTGATTCAGTCAGTAGCTTCAAACATTTCTGGTATATGAATAACATGATGTTTTTCAATGGCAAAAATCAATGAATATTGTAAATGCACAAACAGTAATTTCTCCGCATTGCAAGGTGCAAGTCTGAAATTTTTTGCTTTTTCCTGCTCCTCTTAGCATGATAAAGAAGATTCAAAGAGAGTGAGATGCCAGCTACTTTCATTCAGTCAGTAGCTTCAATCATTTCTGGACGTTTTTCAATGGTAAAAATCAATGAATATTGTAAATGCACAATCAGTAATTTCTCCACATTGCAAGGTGCAATTCTGAAATTTTTTGCTTTTTCCTGCTCCTCTTAGCATGATAAAGAAGATTCAAAGAGAGTGAGATGCCAGCTCCTTTCATTCAGTCAGTAGCTTCAAACATTTCTGGTATATGAATAACATGATGTTTTTCAATGGCAAAAATCAATGAATATTGTAAATGCACAAACAGTAATTTCTCCGCATTGCAAGGTGCAAGTCTGAAATTTTTTGCTTTTTCCTGCTCCTCTTAGCATGATAAAGAAGATTCAAAGAGAGTGAGATGCCAGCTACTTTCATTCAGTCAGTAGCTTCAATCATTTCTGGACGTTTTTCAATGGTAAAAATCAATGAATATTGTAAATGCACAAACAGTAATTTCTCCACATTGCAAGGTGCAATTCTGAAATTTTTTGCTTTTTCCTGCTCCTCTTAGCATGATAAAGAAGATTCAAAGAGAGTGAGATGCCAGCTCCTTTCATTCAGTCAGTAGCTTCAAACATTTCTGGTATATGAATAACATGATGTTTTTCAATGGCAAAAATCAATGAATATTGTAAATGCACAAACAGTAATTTCTCCACATTGCAAGGTGCAATTCTGAAATTTTTTGCTTTTTCCTGCTCCTCTTAGCATGATAAAGAAGATTCAAAGAGAGTGAGATGCCAGCTCCTTTCATTCAGTCAGTAGCTTCAAACATTTCTGGTATATGAATAACATGATGTTTTTCAATGGCAAAAATCAATGAATATTGTAAATGCACAAACAGTAATTTCTCCGCATTGCAAGGTGCAATTCTGAAATTTTTTGCTTTTTCCTGCTCCTCTTAGCATGATAAAGAAGATTCAAAGAGAGTGAGATGCCAGCTCCTTTCATTCAGTCAGTAGCTTCAATCATTTCTGGACGTTTTTCAATGGCAAAAATCAATGAATATTGTAAATGCACAAACAGTAATTTCTCCGCATTGCAAGGTGCAATTCTGAAATTTTTTGCTTTTTCCTGCTCCTCTTAGCATGATAAAGAAGATTCAAAGAGAGTGAGATGTCAGCTCCTTTCATTCAGCCAGTAGCTTCAAACATTTCTGGTATATGAATAACATGATGTTTTTCAATGGCAAAAATCAATGAATATTGTAAATGCACACAGTAATTTCTCCGCATTGCAAGGTGCAATTCTGAAATTTTTTGCTTTTTCCTGCTCCTCTTAGCATGATAAAGAAGATTCAAAGAGAGTGAGATGCCAGCTCCTTTCATTCAGTCAGTAGCTTCAATCATTTCTGGACGTTTTTCAATGGCAAAAATCAATGAATATTGTAAATGCACAAACAGTAATTTCTCCGCATTGCAAGGTGCAATTCTGAAATTTTTTGCTTTTTCCTGCTCCTCTTAGCATGATAAAGAAGATTCAAAGAGAGTGAGATGCCAGCTCCTTTCGTTCAGTCAGTAGCTTCAATCATTTCTGGACGTTTTTCAATGGCAAAAATCATTGAATATTATAAATGCACAAACAGTAATTTCTCCGCATTGCAAGGTGCAATTCTGAAATTTTTTGCTTTTTCTCGCTCCTCTTAGCATGATAAAGAAGATTCAAAGAGAGTGAGGTGCCAGCTCCTTTCATTCAGTCAGTAGCTTCAAACATTTCTGGTATATGAATAACATGTTTTTCAATGGCAAAAATCAATGAATATTGTAAATGCACAAACAGTAATTTCTCCGCATTGCAAGGTGCAATTCTGAAATTTTTTGCTTTTTCCTGCTCCTCTTAGCATGATAAAGAAGATTCAAAGAGAGTGAGATGCCAGCTCCTTTCATTCAGTCAGTAGCTTCAATCATTTCTGGACGTTTTTCAATGGCAAAAATCAATGAATATTGTAAATGCACAAACAGTAATTTCTCCGCATTGCAAGGTGCAATTCTGAAATTTTTTGCTTTTTCCTGCTCCTCTTAGCATGATAAAGAAGATTCAAAGAGAGTGAGATGCCAGCTCCTTTCATTCAGTCAGTAGCTTCAATCATTTCTGGACGTTTTTCAATGGCAATAATCAATGAATATTGTAAATGCACAAACAGTAATTTCTCCGCATTGCAAGGTGCAATTCTGAAATTTTTTGCTTTTTCCTGCTCCTCTTAGCATGATAAAGAAGATTCAAAGAGAGTGAGATGCCAGCTCCTTTCATTCAGTCAGTAGCTTCAAACATTTCTGGTATATGAATAACATGATGTTTTTCAATGGCAAAAATCAATGAATATTGTAAATGCACAAACAGTAATTTCTCCGCATTGCAAGGTGCAAGTCTGAAATTTTTTGCTTTTTCCTGCTCCTCTTAGCATGATAAAGAAGATTCAAAGAGAGTGAGATGCCAGCTACTTTCATTCAGTCAGTAGCTTCAATCATTTCTGGACGTTTTTCAATGGTAAAAATCAATGAATATTGTAAATGCACAAACAGTAATTTCTCCACATTGCAATGTGCAATTCTAAAATTTTTTGCTTTTTCCTGCTCCTCTTAGCATGATAAAGAAGATTCAAAGAGAGTGAGATGCCAGCTCCTTTCATTCAGTCAGTAGCTTCAAACATTTCTGGTATATGAATAACATGATGTTTTTCAATGGCAAAAATCAATGAATATTGTAAATGCACAAACAGTAATTTCTCCGCATTGCAAGGTGCAATTCTGAAATTTTTTGCTTTTTCCTGCTCCTCTTAGCATGATAAAGAAGATTCAAAGAGAGTGAGATGCCAACTCCTTTCATTCAGTCAGTAGCTTCAAACATTTCTGGTATATGAATAACATGATGTTTTTCAATGGCAAAAATCAATGAATATTGTAAATGCACAAACAGTAATTTCTCCGCATTGCAAGGTGCAATTCTGAAATTTTTTGCTTTTTCCTGCTCCTCTTAGCATGATAAAGAAGATTCAAAGAGAGTGAGATGCCAGCTCCTTTCATTCAGTCAGTACCTTCAATCATTTCTGGACGTTTTTCAATGGCAAAAATCAATGAATATTGTAAATGCACAAACAGTAATTTCTCCGCATTGCAAGGTGCAATTCTGAAATTTTTTGCTTTTTCCCGCTCCTCTTAGCATGATAAAGAAGATTCAAAGAGAGTGAGGTGCCAGCTCCTTTCATTCAGTCAGTAGCTTCAAACATTTCTGGTATATGAATAACATGTTTTTCAATGGCAAAAATCAATGAATATTGTAAATGCACAAACAGTAATTTCTCCGCATTGCAAGGTGCAATTCTGAAATTTTTTGCTTTTTCCTGCTCCTCTTAGCATGATAAAGAAGATTCAAAGAGAGTGAGATGCCAGCTCCTTTCATTCAGTCAGTAGCTTCAATCATTTCTGGACGTTTTTCAATGGCAAAAATCAATGAATATTGTAAATGCACAAACAGTAATTTCTCCGCATTGCAAGGTGCAATTCTGAAATTTTTTGCTTTTTCCTGCTCCTCTTAGCATGATAAAGAAGATTCAAAGAGAGTGAGATGCCAGCTCCTTTCATTCAGTCAGTAGCTTCAATCATTTCTGGACGTTTTTCAATGGCAAAAATCAATGAATATTGTAAATGCACAAACTAATTTCTCCGCATTGCAAGGTGCAATTCTGAAATTTTTTGCTTTTTCCTGCTCCTCTTAGCATGATAAAGAAGATTCAAAGAGAGTGAGATGCCAGCTCCTTTGATTCAGTCAGTAGCTTCAAACATTTCTGGTATATGAATAACATGATGTTTTTCAATGGCAAAAATCAATGAATATTGTAAATGCACAAACAGTAATTTCTCCGCATTGCAAGGTGCAAGTCTGAAATTTTTTGCTTTTTCCTGCTCCTCTTAGCATGATAAAGAAGATTCAAAGAGAGTGAGATGCCAGCTACTTTCATTCAGTCAGTAGCTTCAATCATTTCTGGACGTTTTTCAATGGTAAAAATCAATGAATATTGTAAATGCACAATCAGTAATTTCTCCACATTGCAAGGTGCAATTCTGAAATTTTTTGCTTTTTCCTGCTCCTCTTAGCATGATAAAGAAGATTCAAAGAGAGTGAGATGCCAGCTCCTTTCATTCAGTCAGTAGCTTCAAACATTTCTGGTATATGAATAACATGATGTTTTTCAATGGCAAAAATCAATGAATATTGTAAATGCACAAACAGTAATTTCTCCGCATTGCAAGGTGCAAGTCTGAAATTTTTTGCTTTTTCCTGCTCCTCTTAGCATGATAAAGAAGATTCAAAGAGAGTGAGATGCCAGCTACTTACATTCAGTCAGTAGCTTCAATCATTTCTGGACGTTTTTCAATGGTAAAAATCAATGAATATTGTAAATGCACAAACAGTAATTTCTCCACATTGCAAGGTGCAATTCTGAAATTGTTTGCATTTTCCTGCTCCTCTTAGCATGATAAAGAAGATTCAAAGAGAGTGAGATGCCAGCTCCTTTCATTCAGTCAGTAGCTTCAAACATTTCTGGTATATGAATAACATGATGTTTTTCAATGGCAAAAATCAATGAATATTGTAAATGCACAAACAGTAATTTCTCCACATTGCAAGGTGCAATTCTGAAATTTTTTGCTTTTTCCTGCTCCTCTTAGCATGATAAAGAAGATTCAAAGAGAGTGAGATGCCAGCTCCTTTCATTCAGTCAGTAGCTTCAAACATTTCTGGTATATGAATAACATGATGTTTTTCAATGGCAAAAATCAATGAATATTGTAAATGCACAAACAGTAATTTCTCCGCATTGCAAGGTGCAATTCTGAAATTTTTTGCTTTTTCCTGCTCCTCTTAGCATGATAAAGAAGATTCAAAGAGAGTGAGATGCCAGCTCCTTTCATTCAGTCAGTAGCTTCAATCATTTCTGGACGTTTATCAATGGCAAAAATCAATGAATATTGTAAATGCACAAACAGTAATTTCTCCGCATTGCAAGGTGCAATTCTGAAATTTTTTGCTTTTTCCTGCTCCTCTTAGCATGATAAAGAAGATTCAAAGAGAGTGAGATGTCAGCTCCTTTCATTCAGTCAGTAGCTTCAAACATTTCTGGTATATGAATAACATGATGTTTTTCAATGGCAAAAATCAATGAATATTGTAAATGCACAAACAGTAATTTCTCCGCATTGCAAGGTGCAATTCTGAAATTTTTTGCTTTTTCCTGCTCCTCTTAGCATGATAAAGAAGATTCAAAGAGAGTGAGATGCCAGCTCCTTTCATTCAGTCAGTAGCTTCAATCATTTCTGGACGTTTTTCAATGGCAAAAATCAATGAATATTGTAAATGCACAAACAGTAATTTCTCCGCATTGCAAGGTGCAATTCTGAAATTTTTTGCTTTTTCCTGCTCCTCTTAGCATGATAAAGAAGATTCAAAGAGAGTGAGATGCCAGCTCCTTTCGTTCAGTCAGTAGCTTCAATCATTTCTGGACGTTTTTCAATGGCAAAAATCATTGAATATTATAAATGCACAAACAGTAATTTCTCCGCATTGCAAGGTGCAATTCTGAAATTTTTTACTTTTTCCTGCTCCTCTTAGCATGATAAAGAAGATTCAAAGAGAGTGAGATGCCAGCTCCTTTCATTCAGTCAGTAGCTTCAATCATTTCTGGTATATGAATAACATGATGTTTTTCAATGGCAAAAATCAATGAATATTGTAAATGCACAAACAGTAATTTCTCCGCATTGCAAGGTGCAATTCTGAAATTTTTTGCTTTTTCCTGCTCCTCTTAGCATGATAAAGAAGATTCAAAGAGAGTGAGATGCCAGCTCCTTTCATTCAGTCAGTATCTTCAATCATTTCTGGACGTTTTTCAATGGCAAAAATCAATGAATATTGTAAATGCACAAACAGTAATTTCTCCGCATTGCAAGGTGCAATTCTGAAATTTTTTGCTTTTTCCTGCTCCTCTTAGCATGATAAACAAGATTCAAAGAGAGTGAGATGCCAGCTCCTTTCATTCAGTCAGTAGCTTCAATCATTTCTGGACGTTTTTCAATGGCAAAAATCAATGAATATTGTAAATGCACAAACAGTAATTTCTCCGCATTGCAAGGTGCAATTCTGAAATTTTTTGCTTTTTCCTGCTCCTCTTAGCATGATAAAGAAGATTCAAAGAGAGTGAGATGCCAGCTCCTTTCATTCAGTCAGTAGCTTCAAACATTTCTGGTATATGAATAACATGATGTTTTTCAATGGCAAAAATCAATGAATATTGTAAATGCACAAACAGTAATTTCTCCGCATTGCAAGGTGCAAGTCTGAAATTTTTTGCTTTTTCCTGCTCCTCTTAGCATGATAAAGAAGATTCAAAGAGAGTGAGATGCCAGCTACTTACATTCAGTCAGTAGCTTCAATCATTTCTGGACGTTTTTCAATGGTAAAAATCAATGAATATTGTAAATGCACAAACAGTAATTTCTCCACATTGCAAGGTGCAATTCTGAAATTGTTTGCATTTTCCTGCTCCTCTTAGCATGATAAAGAAGATTCAAAGAGAGTGAGATGCCAGCTCCTTTCATTCAGTCAGTAGCTTCAAACATTTCTGGTATATGAATAACATGATGTTTTTCAATGGCAAAAATCAATGAATATTGTAAATGCACAAACAGTAATTTCTCCACATTGCAAGGTGCAATTCTGAAATTTTTTGCTTTTTCCTGCTCCTCTTAGCATGATAAAGAAGATTCAAAGAGAGTGAGATGCCAGCTCCTTTCATTCAGTCAGTAGCTTCAAACATTTCTGGTATATGAATAACATGATGTTTTTCAATGGCAAAAATCAATGAATATTGTAAATGCACAAAGAGTAATTTCTCCGCATTGCAAGGTGCAATTCTGAAATTTTTTGCTTTTTCCTGCTCCTCTTAGCATGATAAAGAAGATTCAAAGAGAGTGAGATGCCAGCTCCTTTCATTCAGTCAGTAGCTTCAATCATTTCTGGACGTTTATCAATGGCAAAAATCAATGAATATTGTAAATGCACAAACAGTAATTTCTCCGCATTGCAAGGTGCAATTCTGAAATTTTTTGCTTTTTCCTGCTCCTCTTAGCATGATAAAGAAGATTCAAAGAGAGTGAGATGTCAGCTCCTTTCATTCAGTCAGTAGCTTCAAACATTTCTGGTATATGAATAACATGATGTTTTTCAATGGCAAAAATCAATGAATATTGTAAATGCACAAACAGTAATTTCTCCGCATTGCAAGGTGCAATTCTGAAATTTTTTGCTTTTTCCTGCTCCTCTTAGCATGATAAAGAAGATTCAAAGAGAGTGAGATGCCAGCTCCTTTCATTCAGTCAGTAGCTTCAATCATTTCTGGACGTTTTTCAATGGCAAAAATCAATGAATATTGTAAATGCACAAACAGTAATTTCTCCGCATTGCAAGGTGCAATTCTGAAATTTTTTGCTTTTTCCTGCTCCTCTTAGCATGATAAAGAAGATTCAAAGAGAGTGAGATGCCAGCTCCTTTCGTTCAGTCAGTAGCTTCAATCATTTCTGGACGTTTTTCAATGGCAAAAATCATTGAATATTATAAATGCACAAACAGTAATTTCTCCGCATTGCAAGGTGCAATTCTGAAATTTTTTACTTTTTCCTGCTCCTCTTAGCATGATAAAGAAGATTCAAAGAGAGTGAGATGCCAGCTCCTTTCATTCAGTCAGTAGCTTCAATCATTTCTGGTATATGAATAACATGATGTTTTTCAATGGCAAAAATCAATGAATATTGTAAATGCACAAACAGTAATTTCTCCGCATTGCAAGGTGCAATTCTGAAATTTTTTGCTTTTTCCTGCTCCTCTTAGCATGATAAAGAAGATTCAAAGAGAGTGAGATGCCAGCTCCTTTCATTCAGTCAGTATCTTCAATCATTTCTGGACGTTTTTCAATGGCAAAAATCAATGAATATTGTAAATGCACAAACAGTAATTTCTCCGCATTGCAAGGTGCAATTCTGAAATTTTTTGCTTTTTCCTGCTCCTCTTAGCATGATAAACAAGATTCAAAGAGAGTGAGATGCCAGCTCCTTTCATTCAGTCAGTAGCTTCAATCATTTCTGGACGTTTTTCAATGGCAAAAATCAATGAATATTGTAAATGCACAAACAGTAATTTCTCCGCATTGCAAGGTGCAATTCTGAAATTTTTTGCTTTTTCCTGCTCCTCTTAGCATGATAAAGAAGATTCAAAGAGAGTGAGATGCCAGCTCCTTTCATTCAGTCAGTAGCTTCAAACATTTCTGGTATATGAATAACATGATGTTTTTCAATGGCAAAAATCAATGAATATTGTAAATGCACAAACAGTAATTTCTCCGCATTGCAAGGTGCAAGTCTGAAATTTTTTGCTTTTTCCTGCTCCTCTTAGCATGATAAAGAAGATTCAAAGAGAGTGAGATGCCAGCTACTTTCATTCAGTCAGTAGCTTCAATCATTTCTGGACGTTTTTCAATGGTAAAAATCAATGAATATTGTAAATGCACAATCAGTAATTTCTCCACATTGCAAGGTGCAATTCTGAAATTTTTTGCTTTTTCCTGCTCCTCTTAGCATGATAAAGAAGATTCAAAGAGAGTGAGATGCCAGCTCCTTTCATTCAGTCAGTAGCTTCAAACATTTCTGGTATATGAATAACATGATGTTTTTCAATGGCAAAAATCAATGAATATTGTAAATGCACAAACAGTAATTTCTCCGCATTGCAAGGTGCAAGTCTGAAATTTTTTGCTTTTTCCTGCTCCTCTTAGCATGATAAAGAAGATTCAAAGAGAGTGAGATGCCAGCTACTTACATTCAGTCAGTAGCTTCAATCATTTCTGGACGTTTTTCAATGGTAAAAATCAATGAATATTGTAAATGCACAAACAGTAATTTCTCCACATTGCAAGGTGCAATTCTGAAATTGTTTGCATTTTCCTGCTCCTCTTAGCATGATAAAGAAGATTCAAAGAGAGTGAGATGCCAGCTCCTTTCATTCAGTCAGTAGCTTCAAACATTTCTGGTATATGAATAACATGATGTTTTTCAATGGCAAAAATCAATGAATATTGTAAATGCACAAACAGTAATTTCTCCGCATTGCAAGGTGCAATTCTGAAATTTTTTGCTTTTTCCTGCTCCTCTTAGCATGATAAAGAAGATTCAAAGAGAGTGAGATGCCAGCTCCTTTCATTCAGTCAGTAGCTTCAATCATTTCTGGACGTTTATCAATGGCAAAAATCAATGAATATTGTAAATGCACAAACAGTAATTTCTCCGCATTGCAAGGTGCAATTCTGAAATTTTTTGCTTTTTCCTGCTCCTCTTAGCATGATAAAGAAGATTCAAAGAGAGTGAGATGTCAGCTCCTTTCATTCAGTCAGTAGCTTCAAACATTTCTGGTATATGAATAACATGATGTTTTTCAATGGCAAAAATCAATGAATATTGTAAATGCACAAACAGTAATTTCTCCGCATTGCAAGGTGCAATTCTGAAATTTTTTGCTTTTTCCTGCTCCTCTTAGCATGATAAAGAAGATTCAAAGAGAGTGAGATGCCAGCTCCTTTCATTCAGTCAGTAGCTTCAATCATTTCTGGACGTTTTTCAATGGCAAAAATCAATGAATATTGTAAATGCACAAACAGTAATTTCTCCGCATTGCAAGGTGCAATTCTGAAATTTTTTGCTTTTTCCTGCTCCTCTTAGCATGATAAAGAAGATTCAAAGAGAGTGAGATGCCAGCTCCTTTCGTTCAGTCAGTAGCTTCAATCATTTCTGGACGTTTTTCAATGGCAAAAATCATTGAATATTATAAATGCACAAACAGTAATTTCTCCGCATTGCAAGGTGCAATTCTGAAATTTTTTACTTTTTCCTGCTCCTCTTAGCATGATAAAGAAGATTCAAAGAGAGTGAGATGCCAGCTCCTTTCATTCAGTCAGTAGCTTCAATCATTTCTGGTATATGAATAACATGATGTTTTTCAATGGCAAAAATCAATGAATATTGTAAATGCACAAACAGTAATTTCTCCGCATTGCAAGGTGCAATTCTGAAATTTTTTGCTTTTTCCTGCTCCTCTTAGCATGATAAAGAAGATTCAAAGAGAGTGAGATGCCAGCTCCTTTCATTCAGTCAGTATCTTCAATCATTTCTGGACGTTTTTCAATGGCAAAAATCAATGAATATTGTAAATGCACAAACAGTAATTTCTCCGCATTGCAAGGTGCAATTCTGAAATTTTTTGCTTTTTCCTGCTCCTCTTAGCATGATAAACAAGATTCAAAGAGAGTGAGATGCCAGCTCCTTTCATTCAGTCAGTAGCTTCAATCATTTCTGGACGTTTTTCAATGGCAAAAATCAATGAATATTGTAAATGCACAAACAGTAATTTCTCCGCATTGCAAGGTGCAATTCTGAAATTTTTTGCTTTTTCCTGCTCCTCTTAGCATGATAAAGAAGATTCAAAGAGAGTGAGATGCCAGCTCCTTTCATTCAGTCAGTAGCTTCAAACATTTCTGGTATATGAATAACATGATGTTTTTCAATGGCAAAAATCAATGAATATTGTAAATGCACAAACAGTAATTTCTCCGCATTGCAAGGTGCAAGTCTGAAATTTTTTGCTTTTTCCTGCTCCTCTTAGCATGATAAAGAAGATTCAAAGAGAGTGAGATGCCAGCTACTTTCAGTCAGTAGCTTCAATCATTTCTGGACGTTTTTCAATGGTAAAAATCAATGAATATTGTAAATGCACAAACAGTAATTTCTCCACATTGCAAGGTGCAATTCTGAAATTTTTTGCTTTTTCCTGCTCCTCTTAGCATGATAAAGAAGATTCAAAGAGAGTGAGATGCCAGCTCCTTTCATTCAGTCAGTAGCTTCAAACATTTCTGGTATATGAATAACATGATGTTTTTCAATGGCAAAAATCAATGAATATTGTAAATGCACAAACAGTAATTTCTCCGCATTGCAAGGTGCAATTCTGAAATTTTTTGCTTTTTCCTGCTCCTCTTAGCATGATAAAGAAGATTCAAAGAGAGTGAGATGCCAGCTCCTTTCATTCAGTCAGTAGCTTCAAACATTTCTGGTATATGAATAACATGATGTTTTTCAATGGCAAAAATCAATGAATATTGTAAATGCACAAACAGTAATTTCTCCGCATTGCAAGGTGCAAGTCTGAAATTTTTTGCTTTTTCCTGCTCCTCTTAGCATGATAAAGAAGATTCAAAGAGAGTGAGATGCCAGCTACTTTCATTCAGTCAGTAGCTTCAATCATTTCTGGACGTTTTTCAATGGTAAAAATCAATGAATATTGTAAATGCACAAACAGTAATTTCTCCACATTGCAAGGTGCAATTCTGAAATTTTTTGCTTTTTCCTGCTCCTCTTAGCATGATAAAGAAGATTCAAAGAGAGTGAGATGCCAGCTCCTTTCATTCAGTCAGTAGCTTCAAACATTTCTGGTATATGAATAACATGATGTTTTTCAATGGCAAAAATCAATGAATATTGTAAATGCACAAACAGTAATTTCTCCGTATTGCAAGGTGCAATTCTGAAATTTTTTGCTTTTTCCTGCTCCTCTTAGCATGATAAAGAAGATTCAAAGAGAGTGAGATGCCAGCTCCTTTCATTCAGTCAGTAGCTTCAATCATTTCTGGATGTTTTTCAATGGCAAAAATCAATGAATATTGTAAATGCACAAACTGTAATTTCTCCGCATTGCAAGGTGCAATTCTGAAATTTTTTGCTTTTTCCTGCTCCTCTTAGCATGATAAAGAAGATTCAAAGAGAGTGAGATGCCAGCTCCTTTCATTCAGTGAGTAGCTTCAATCATTTCTGGTATATGAATAACATGATGTTTTTCAATGGCAAAAATCAATGAATATTGTAAATGCACAAACAGTAATTTCTCCGCATTGCAAGGTGCAATTCTGAAATTTTTTGCTTTTTCCTGCTCCTCTTAGCATGATAAAGAAGATTCAAAGAGAGTGAGATGCCAGCTCCTTTCATTCAGTCAGTATCTTCAATCATTTCTGGACGTTTTTCAATGGCAAAAATCAATGAATATTGTAAATGCACAAACAGTAATTTCTCCGCATTGCAAGGTGCAATTCTGAAATTTTTTGCTTTTTCCTGCTCCTCTTAGCATGATAAAGAAGATTCAAAGAGAGTGAGATGCCAGCTCCTTTCATTCAGTCAGTACCTTCAATCATTTCTGGACGTTTTTCAATGGCAAAAATCAATGAATATTGTAAATGCACAAACAGTAATTTCTCCGCATTGCAAGGTGCAATTCTGAAATTTTTTGCTTTTTCCCGCTCCTCTTAGCATGATAAAGAAGATTCAAAGAGAGTGAGGTGCCAGCTCCTTTCATTCAGTCAGTAGCTTCAAACATTTCTGGTATATGAATAACATGTTTTTCAATGGCAAAAATCAATGAATATTGTAAATGCACAAACAGTAATTTCTCCGCATTGCAAGGTGCAATTCTGAAATTTTTTGCTTTTTCCTGCTCCTCTTAGCATGATAAAGAAGATTCAAAGAGAGTGAGATGCCAGCTCCTTTCATTCAGTCAGTAGCTTCAATCATTTCTGGACGTTTTTCAATGGCAAAAATCAATGAATATTGTAAATGCACAAACAGTAATTTCTCCGCATTGCAAGGTGCAATTCTGAAATTTTTTGCTTTTTCCTGCTCCTCTTAGCATGATAAAGAAGATTCAAAGAGAGTGAGATGCCAGCTCCTTTCATTCAGTCAGTAGCTTCAATCATTTCTGGACGTTTTTCAATGGCAAAAATCAATGAATATTGTAAATGCACAAACAGTAATTTCTCCGCATTGCAAGGTGCAATTCTGAAATTTTTTGCTTTTTCCTGCTCCTCTTAGCATGATAAAGAAGATTCAAAGAGAGTGAGATGCCAGCTCCTTTGATTCAGTCAGTAGCTTCAAACATTTCTGGTACATGAATAACATGATGTTTTTCAATGGCAAAAATCAATGAATATTGTAAATGCACAAACAGTAATTTCTCCGCATTGCAAGGTGCAAGTCTGAAATTTTTTGCTTTTTCCTGCTCCTCTTAGCATGATAAAGAAGATTCAAAGAGAGTGAGATGCCAGCTACTTTCATTCAGTCAGTAGCTTCAATCATTTCTGGACGTTTTTCAATGGTAAAAATCAATGAATATTGTAAATGCACAATCAGTAATTTCTCCACATTGCAAGGTGCAATTCTGAAATTTTTTGCTTTTTCCTGCTCCTCTTAGCATGATAAAGAAGATTCAAAGAGAGTGAGATGCCAGCTCCTTTCATTCAGTCAGTAGCTTCAAACATTTCTGGTATATGAATAACATGATGTTTTTCAATGGCAAAAATCAATGAATATTGTAAATGCACAAACAGTAATTTCTCCGCATTGCAAGGTGCAAGTCTGAAATTTTTTGCTTTTTCCTGCTCCTCTTAGCATGATAAAGAAGATTCAAAGAGAGTGAGATGCCAGCTACTTACATTCAGTCAGTAGCTTCAATCATTTCTGGACGTTTTTCAATGGTAAAAATCAATGAATATTGTAAATGCACAAACAGTAATTTCTCCACATTGCAAGGTGCAATTCTGAAATTTTTTGCATTTTCCTGCTCCTCTTAGCATGATAAAGAAGATTCAAAGAGAGTGAGATGCCAGCTCCTTTCATTCAGTCAGTAGCTTCAAACATTTCTGGTATATGAATAACATGATGTTTTTCAATGGCAAAAATCAATGAATATTGTAAATGCACAAACAGTAATTTCTCCACATTGCAAGGTGCAATTCTGAAATTTTTTGCTTTTTCCTGCTCCTCTTAGCATGATAAAGAAGATTCAAAGAGAGTGAGATGCCAGCTCCTTTCATTCAGTCAGTAGCTTCAAACATTTCTGGTATATGAATAACATGATGTTTTTCAATGGCAAAAATCAATGAATATTGTAAATGCACAAACAGTAATTTCTCCGCATTGCAAGGTGCAATTCTGAAATTTTTTGCTTTTTCCTGCTCCTCTTAGCATGATAAAGAAGATTCAAAGAGAGTGAGATGCCAGCTCCTTTCATTCAGTCAGTAGCTTAGAATTGCACCGTGCAATGTGGAGATATTACTGTTTGTGCATTTACAATATTCATTGATTTTTGCCATTGAAAAACGTTTTTCATATACCAGAAATGTTTGAAGCTACTGACTGAATGAAAGGAGCTGGCATCTCACTCTCTTTGAATCTTCTTTATCATGCTAGGATTAGCAGGAAAAAGCAAAAAATTTCAGAATTGCACCTTGCAATGTGGAGATATTACTGTTTGTGCATTTACAATATTCATTGATTTTTGCCATTGAAAAACATGTTTTTCATATACCAGAAATGTTTGAAGCTACTGACTGAATGAAAGGAGCTGGCATCTCACTCTCTTTGAATCTTCTTTATCATGCTAGGAATAACAGGAAAAAGCAAAAAATTTCAGAATTGCACCTTGCAATGTGGAGATATTACTGTTTGTGCATTTACAATATTCATTGATTTTTGCCATTGAAAAACATGTTTTTCATATACCAGAAATGTTTGAAGCTACTGACTGAATGAAAGGAGCTGGCATCTCACTCTCTTTGAATCTTCTTTATCATGCTAGGATTAACAGGAAAAAGCTAAAAATTTCAGAATTGCACCGTGCAATGTGGAGATATTACTGTTTGTGCATTTACAATATTCATTGATTTTTGCCATTGAAAAACATGTTTTTCATATACCAGAAATGTTTGAAGCTACTGACTGAATGAAAGGAGCTGGCATCTCACTCTCTTTGAATCTTCTTTATCATGCTAGGATTAACAGGAAAAAGCTAAAAATTTCAGAATTGCACCGTGCAATGTGGAGATATTACTGTTTGTGCATTTACAATATTCATTGATTTTTGCCATTGAAAAACATGTTTTTCATATACCAGAAATGTTTGAAGCTACTGACTGAATGAAAGGAGCTGGCATCTCACTCTCTTTGAATCTTCTTTATCATGCTAGGATTAGCAGGAAAAAGCAAAAAATTTCAGAATTGCACCTTGCAATGTGGAGATATTACTGTTTGTGCATTTACAATATTCATTGATTTTTGCCATTGAAAAACATGTTTTTCATATACCAGAAATGTTTGAAGCTACTGACTGAATGAAAGGAGCTGGCATCTCACTCTCTTTGAATCTTCTTTATCATGCTAGGATTAGTAGGAAAAAGCTAAAAATTTCAGAATTGCACCGTGCAATGTGGAGATATTACTGTTTGTGCATTTACAATATTCATTGATTTTTGCCATTGAAAAACATGTTTTTCATATACCAGAAATGTTTGAAGCTACTGACTGAATGAAAGGAGCTGGCATCTCACTCTCTTTGAATCTTCTTTATCATGCTAGGATTAGCAGGAAAAAGCAAAAAATTTCAGAATTGCACCTTGCAATGCGGAGATATTACTGTTTGTGCATTTACAATATTCATTGATTTTTGCCATTGAAAAACATGTTTTTCATATACCAGAAATGTTTGAAGCTACTGATTGAATGAAAGGAGCTGGCATCTCACTCTCTTTGAATCTTCTTTATCATGCTAGGATTAACAGGAAAAAGCTAAAAATTTCAGAATTGCACCTTGCAATGTGGAGATATTACTGTTTGTGCATTTACAATATTCATTGATTTTTGCCATTGAAAAACATGTTTTTCATATACCAGAAATGTTTGAAGCTACTGACTGAATGAAAGGAGCTGGCATCTCACTCTCTTTGAATCTTCTTTATCATGCTAGGATTAACAGGAAAAAGCTAAAAATTTCAGAATTGCACCGTGCAATGTGGAGATATTACTGTTTGTGCATTTACAATATTCATTGATTTTTGCCATTGAAAAACATGTTTTTCATATACCAGAAATGTTTGAAGCTACTGACTGAATGAAAGGAGCTGGCATCTCACTCTCTTTGAATCTTCTTTATCATGCTAGGATTAACAGGAAAAAGCAAAAAATTTCAGAATTGCACCTTGCAATGTGGAGATATTACTGTTTGTGCATTTACAATATTCATTGATTTTTGCCATTGAAAAACGTTTTTCATATACCAGAAATGTTTGAAGCTACTGACTGAATGAAAGGAGCTGGCATCTCACTCTCTTTGAATCTTCTTTATCATGCTAGGAATAACAGGAAAAAGCAAAAAATTTCAGAATTGCACCTTGCAATGTGGAGATATTACTGTTTGTGCATTTACAATATTCATTGATTTTTGCCATTGAAAAACATGTTTTTCATATACCAGAAATGTTTGAAGCTACTGACTGAATGAAAGGAGCTGGCATCTCACTCTCTTTGAATCTTCTTTATCATGCTAGGATTAACAGGAAAAAGCTAAAAATTTCAGAATTGCACCGTGCAATGTGGAGATATTACTGTTTGTGCATTTACAATATTCATTGATTTTTGCCATTGAAAAACATGTTTTTCATATACCAGAAATGTTTGAAGCTACTGACTGAATGAAAGGAGCTGGCATCTCACTCTCTTTGAATCTTCTTTATCATGCTAGGATTAACAGGAAAAAGCTAAAAATTTCAGAATTGCACCGTGCAATGTGGAGATATTACTGTTTGTGCATTTACAATATTCATTGATTTTTGCCATTGAAAAACATGTTTTTCATATACCAGAAATGTTTGAAGCTACTGACTGAATGAAAGGAGCTGGCATCTCACTCTCTTTGAATCTTCTTTATCATGCTAGGATTAGCAGGAAAAAGCAAAAAATTTCAGAATTGCACCTTGCAATGTGGAGATATTACTGTTTGTGCATTTACAATATTCATTGATTTTTGCCATTGAAAAACATGTTTTTCATATACCAGAAATGTTTGAAGCTACTGACTGAATGAAAGGAGCTGGCATCTCACTCTCTTTGAATCTTCTTTATCATGCTAGGATTAGTAGGAAAAAGCTAAAAATTTCAGAATTGCACCGTGCAATGTGGAGATATTACTGTTTGTGCATTTACAATATTCATTGATTTTTGCCATTGAAAAACATGTTTTTCATATACCAGAAATGTTTGAAGCTACTGACTGAATGAAAGGAGCTGGCATCTCACTCTCTTTGAATCTTCTTTATCATGCTAGGATTAACAGGAAAAAGCTAAAAATTTCAGAATTGCACCTTGCAATGTGGAGATATTACTGTTTGTGCATTTACAATATTCATTGATTTTTGCCATTGAAAAACATGTTTTTCATATACCAGAAATGTTTGAAGCTACTGACTGAATGAAAGGAGCTGGCATCTCACTCTCTTTGAATCTTCTTTATCATGCTAGGATTAACAGGAAAAAGCAAAAAATTTCAGAATTGCACCTTGCAATGTGGAGATATTACTGTTTGTGCATTTACAATATTCATTGATTTTTGCCATTGAAAAACGTTTTTCATATACCAGAAATGTTTGAAGCTACTGACTGAATGAAAGGAGCTGGCATCTCACTCTCTTTGAATCTTCTTTATCATGCTAGGATTAACAGGAAAAAGCTAAAAATTTCAGAATTGCACCGTGCAATGTGGAGATATTACTGTTTGTGCATTTACAATATTCATTGATTTTTGCCATTGAAAAACATGTTTTTCATATACCAGAAATGTTTGAAGCTACTGACTGAATGAAAGGAGCTGGCATCTCACTCTCTTTGAATCTTCTTTATCATGCTAGGATTAGCAGGAAAAAGCAAAAAATTTCAGAATTGCACCTTGCAATGTGGAGATATTACTGTTTGTGCATTTACAATATTCATTGATTTTTGCCATTGAAAAACATGTTTTTCATATACCAGAAATGTTTGAAGCTACTGACTGAATGAAAGGAGCTGGCATCTCACTCTCTTTGAATCTTCTTTATCATGCTAGGATTAACAGGAAAAAGCTAAAAATTTCAGAATTGCACCGTGCAATGTGGAGATATTACTGTTTGTGCATTTACAATATTCATTGATTTTTGCCATTGAAAAACATGTTTTTCATATACCAGAAATGTTTGAAGCTACTGACTGAATGAAAGGAGCTGGCATCTCACTCTCTTTGAATCTTCTTTATCATGCTAGGATTAGCAGGAAAAAGCAAAAAATTTCAGAATTGCACCTTGCAATGTGGAGATATTACTGTTTGTGCATTTACAATATTCATTGATTTTTGCCATTGAAAAACATGTTTTTCATATACCAGAAATGTTTGAAGCTACTGACTGAATGAAAGGAGCTGGCATCTCACTCTCTTTGAATCTTCTTTATCATGCTAGGATTAGTAGGAAAAAGCTAAAAATTTCAGAATTGCACCGTGCAATGTGGAGATATTACTGTTTGTGCATTTACAATATTCATTGATTTTTGCCATTGAAAAACATGTTTTTCATATACCAGAAATGTTTGAAGCTACTGACTGAATGAAAGGAGCTGGCATCTCACTCTCTTTGAATCTTCTTTATCATGCTAGGATTAGCAGGAAAAAGCAAAAAATTTCAGAATTGCACCTTGCAATGCGGAGATATTACTGTTTGTGCATTTACAATATTCATTGATTTTTGCCATTGAAAAACATGTTTTTCATATACCAGAAATGTTTGAAGCTACTGATTGAATGAAAGGAGCTGGCATCTCACTCTCTTTGAATCTTCTTTATCATGCTAGGATTAACAGGAAAAAGCTAAAAATTTCAGAATTGCACCTTGCAATGTGGAGATATTACTGTTTGTGCATTTACAATATTCATTGATTTTTGCCATTGAAAAACATGTTTTTCATATACCAGAAATGTTTGAAGCTACTGACTGAATGAAAGGAGCTGGCATCTCACTCTCTTTGAATCTTCTTTATCATGCTAGGATTAACAGGAAAAAGCTAAAAATTTCAGAATTGCACCGTGCAATGTGGAGATATTACTGTTTGTGCATTTACAATATTCATTGATTTTTGCCATTGAAAAACATGTTTTTCATATACCAGAAATGTTTGAAGCTACTGACTGAATGAAAGGAGCTGGCATCTCACTCTCTTTGAATCTTCTTTATCATGCTAGGATTAACAGGAAAAAGCAAAAAATTTCAGAATTGCACCTTGCAATGTGGAGATATTACTGTTTGTGCATTTACAATATTCATTGATTTTTGCCATTGAAAAACGTTTTTCATATACCAGAAATGTTTGAAGCTACTGACTGAATGAAAGGAGCTGGCATCTCACTCTCTTTGAATCTTCTTTATCATGCTAGGATTAACAGGAAAAAGCTAAAAATTTCAGAATTGCACCGTGCAATGTGGAGATATTACTGTTTGTGCATTTACAATATTCATTGATTTTTGCCATTGAAAAACATGTTTTTCATATACCAGAAATGTTTGAAGCTACTGACTGAATGAAAGGAGCTGGCATCTCACTCTCTTTGAATCTTCTTTATCATGCTAGGATTAACAGGAAAAAGCTAAAAATTTCAGAATTGCACCGTGCAATGTGGAGATATTACTGTTTGTGCATTTACAATATTCATTGATTTTTGCCATTGAAAAACATGTTTTTCATATACCAGAAATGTTTGAAGCTACTGACTGAATGAAAGGAGCTGGCATCTCACTCTCTTTGAATCTTCTTTATCATGCTAGGATTAGCAGGAAAAAGCAAAAAATTTCAGAATTGCACCTTGCAATGTGGAGATATTACTGTTTGTGCATTTACAATATTCATTGATTTTTGCCATTGAAAAACATGTTTTTCATATACCAGAAATGTTTGAAGCTACTGACTGAATGAAAGGAGCTGGCATCTCACTCTCTTTGAATCTTCTTTATCATGCTAGGATTAGTAGGAAAAAGCTAAAAATTTCAGAATTGCACCGTGCAATGTGGAGATATTACTGTTTGTGCATTTACAATATTCATTGATTTTTGCCATTGAAAAACATGTTTTTCATATACCAGAAATGTTTGAAGCTACTGACTGAATGAAAGGAGCTGGCATCTCACTCTCTTTGAATCTTCTTTATCATGCTAGGATTAACAGGAAAAAGCTAAAAATTTCAGAATTGCACCTTGCAATGTGGAGATATTACTGTTTGTGCATTTACAATATTCATTGATTTTTGCCATTGAAAAACATGTTTTTCATATACCAGAAATGTTTGAAGCTACTGACTGAATGAAAGGAGCTGGCATCTCACTCTCTTTGAATCTTCTTTATCATGCTAGGATTAACAGGAAAAAGCTAAAAATTTCAGAATTGCACCGTGCAATGTGGAGATATTACTGTTTGTGCATTTACAATATTCATTGATTTTTGCCATTGAAAAACATGTTTTTCATATACCAGAAATGTTTGAAGCTACTGACTGAATGAAAGGAGCTGGCATCTCACTCTCTTTGAATCTTCTTTATCATGCTAGGATTAACAGGAAAAAGCAAAAAATTTCAGAATTGCACCTTGCAATGTGGAGATATTACTGTTTGTGCATTTACAATATTCATTGATTTTTGCCATTGAAAAACATGTTTTTCATATACCAGAAATGTTTGAAGCTACTGACTGAATGAAAGGAGCTGGCATCTCACTCTCTTTGAATCTTCTTTATCATGCTAGGATTAGTAGGAAAAAGCTAAAAATTTCAGAATTGCACCGTGCAATGTGGAGATATTACTGTTTGTGCATTTACAATATTCATTGATTTTTGCCATTGAAAAACATGTTTTTCATATACCAGAAATGTTTGAAGCTACTGACTGAATGAAAGGAGCTGGCATCTCACTCTCTTTGAATCTTCTTTATCATGCTAGGATTAACAGGAAAAAGCTAAAAATTTCAGAATTGCACCTTGCAATGTGGAGATATTACTGTTTGTGCATTTACAATATTCATTGATTTTTGCCATTGAAAAACATGTTTTTCATATACCAGAAATGTTTGAAGCTACTGACTGAATGAAAGGAGCTGGCATCTCACTCTCTTTGAATCTTCTTTATCATGCTAGGATTAACAGGAAAAAGCTAAAAATTTCAGAATTGCACCGTGCAATGTGGAGATATTACTGTTTGTGCATTTACAATATTCATTGATTTTTGCCATTGAAAAACGTTTTTCATATACCAGAAATGTTTGAAGCTACTGACTGAATGAAAGGAGCTGGCATCTCACTCTCTTTGAATCTTCTTTATCATGCTAGGATTAACAGGAAAAAGCAAAAAATTTCAGAATTGCACCTTGCAATGTGGAGATATTACTGTTTGTGCATTTACAATATTCATTGATTTTTGCCATTGAAAAACGTTTTTCATATACCAGAAATGTTTGAAGCTACTGACTGAATGAAAGGAGCTGGCATCTCACTCTCTTTGAATCTTCTTTATCATGCTAGGATTAACAGGAAAAAGCTAAAAATTTCAGAATTGCACCGTGCAATGTGGAGATATTACTGTTTGTGCATTTACAATATTCATTGATTTTTGCCATTGAAAAACATGTTTTTCATATACCAGAAATGTTTGAAGCTACTGACTGAATGAAAGGAGCTGGCATCTCACTCTCTTTGAATCTTCTTTATCATGCTAGGATTAGCAGGAAAAAGCAAAAAATTTCAGAATTGCACCTTGCAATGTGGAGATATTACTGTTTGTGCATTTACAATATTCATTGATTTTTGCCATTGAAAAACATGTTTTTCATATACCAGAAATGTTTGAAGCTACTGACTGAATGAAAGGAGCTGGCATCTCACTCTCTTTGAATCTTCTTTATCATGCTAGGATTAACAGGAAAAAGCTAAAAATTTCAGAATTGCACCGTGCAATGTGGAGATATTACTGTTTGTGCTTTTACAATATTCATTGATTTTTGCCATTGAAAAACATGTTTTTCATATACCAGAAATGTTTGAAGCTACTGACTGAATGAAAGGAGCTGGCATCTCACTCTCTTTGAATCTTCTTTATCATGCTAGGATTAGCAGGAAAAAGCAAAAAATTTCAGAATTGCACCTTGCAATGCGGAGATATTACTGTTTGTGCATTTACAATATTCATTGATTTTTGCCATTGAAAAACATGTTTTTCATATACCAGAAATGTTTGAAGCTACTGACTGAATGAAAGGAGCTGGCATCTCACTCTCTTTGAATCTTCTTTATCATGCTAGGATTAACAGGAAAAAGCTAAAAATTTCAGAATTGCACCGTGCAATGTGGAGATATTACTGTTTGTGCATTTACAATATTCATTGATTTTTGCCATTGAAAAACATGTTTTTCATATACCAGAAATGTTTGAAGCTACTGACTGAATGAAAGGAGCTGGCATCTCACTCTCTTTGAATCTTCTTTATCATGCTAGGATTAGCAGGAAAAAGCAAAAAATTTCAGAATTGCACCTTGCAATGTGGAGATATTACTGTTTGTGCATTTACAATATTCATTGATTTTTGCCATTGAAAAACATGTTTTTCATATACCAGAAATGTTTGAAGCTACTGACTGAATGAAAGGAGCTGGCATCTCACTCTCTTTGAATCTTCTTTATCATGCTAGGATTAGTAGGAAAAAGCTAAAAATTTCAGAATTGCACCGTGCAATGTGGAGATATTACTGTTTGTGCATTTACAATATTCATTGATTTTTGCCATTGAAAAACATGTTTTTCATATACCAGAAATGTTTGAAGCTACTGACTGAATGAAAGGAGCTGGCATCTCACTCTCTTTGAATCTTCTTTATCATGCTAGGATTAGCAGGAAAAAGCAAAAAATTTCAGAATTGCACCTTGCAATGTGGAGATATTACTGTTTGTGCATTTACAATATTCATTGATTTTTGCCATTGAAAAACATGTTTTTCATATACCAGAAATGTTTGAAGCTACTGACTGAATGAAAGGAGCTGGCATCTCACTCTCTTTGAATCTTCTTTATCATGCTAGGATTAACAGGAAAAAGCTAAAAATTTCAGAATTGCACCGTGCAATGTGGAGATATTACTGTTTGTGCTTTTACAATATTCATTGATTTTTGCCATTGAAAAACATGTTTTTCATATACCAGAAATGTTTGAAGCTACTGACTGAATGAAAGGAGCTGGCATCTCACTCTCTTTGAATCTTCTTTATCATGCTAGGATTAGCAGGAAAAAGCAAAAAATTTCAGAATTGCACCTTGCAATGTGGAGATATTACTGTTTGTGCATTTACAATATTCATTGATTTTTGCCATTGAAAAACATGTTTTTCATATACCAGAAATGTTTGAAGCTACTGACTGAATGAAAGGAGCTGGCATCTCACTCTCTTTGAATCTTCTTTATCATGCTAGGATTAGTAGGAAAAAGCTAAAAATTTCAGAATTGCACCGTGCAATGTGGAGATATTACTGTTTGTGCATTTACAATATTCATTGATTTTGCCATTGAAAAACATGTTTTTCATATACCAGAAATGTTTGAAGCTACTGACTGAATGAAAGGAGCTGGCATCTCACTCTCTTTGAATCTTCTTTATCATGCTAGGATTAGCAGGAAAAAGCAAAAAATTTCAGAATTGCACCTTGCAATGCGGAGATATTACTGTTTGTGCATTTACAATATTCATTGATTTTTGCCATTGAAAAACATGTTTTTCATATACCAGAAATGTTTGAAGCTACTGATTGAATGAAAGGAGCTGGCATCTCACTCTCTTTGAATCTTCTTTATCATGCTAGGATTAACAGGAAAAAGCTAAAAATTTCAGAATTGCACCGTGCAATGTGGAGATATTACTGTTTGTGCATTTACAATATTCATTGATTTTTGCCATTGAAAAACATGTTTTTCATATACCAGAAATGTTTGAAGCTACTGACTGAATGAAAGGAGCTGGCATCTCACTCTCTTTGAATCTTCTTTATCATGCTAGGATTAACAGGAAAAAGCTAAAAATTTCAGAATTGCACCGTGCAATGTGGAGATATTACTGTTTGTGCATTTACAATATTCATTGATTTTTGCCATTGAAAAACATGTTTTTCATATACCAGAAATGTTTGAAGCTACTGACTGAATGAAAGGAGCTGGCATCTCACTCTCTTTGAATCTTCTTTATCATGCTAGGATTAACAGGAAAAAGCTAAAAATTTCAGAATTGCACCTTGCAATGTGGAGATATACTGTTTGTGCATTTACAATATTCATTGATTTTTGCCATTGAAAAACGTTTTTCATATACCAGAAATGTTTGAAGCTACTGACTGAATGAAAGGAGCTGGCATCTCACTCTCTTTGAATCTTCTTTATCATGCTAGGATTAACAGGAAAAAGCTAAAAATTTCAGAATTGCACCTTGCAATGTGGAGATATTACTGTTTGTGCATTTACAATATTCATTGATTTTTGCCATTGAAAAACATGTTTTTCATATACCAGAAATGTTTGAAGCTACTGACTGAATGAAAGGAGCTGGCATCTCACTCTCTTTGAATCTTCTTTATCATGCTAGGATTAACAGGAAAAAGCTAAAAATTTCAGAATTGCACCGTGCAATGTGGAGATATTACTGTTTGTGCATTTACAATATTCATTGATTTTTGCCATTGAAAAACATGTTTTTCATATACCAGAAATGTTTGAAGCTACTGACTGAATGAAAGGAGCTGGCATCTCACTCTCTTTGAATCTTCTTTATCATGCTAGGATTAACAGGAAAAAGCAAAAAATTTCAGAATTGCACCTTGCAATGTGGAGATATTACTGTTTGTGCATTTACAATATTCATTGATTTTTGCCATTGAAAAACGTTTTTCATATACCAGAAATGTTTGAAGCTACTGACTGAATGAAAGGAGCTGGCATCTCACTCTCTTTGAATCTTCTTTATCATGCTAGGATTAACAGGAAAAAGCTAAAAATTTCAGAATTGCACCGTGCAATGTGGAGATATTACTGTTTGTGCATTTACAATATTCATTGATTTTTGCCATTGAAAAACATGTTTTTCATATACCAGAAATGTTTGAAGCTACTGACTGAATGAAAGGAGCTGGCATCTCACTCTCTTTGAATCTTCTTTATCATGCTAGGATTAACAGGAAAAAGCAAAAAATTTCAGAATTGCACCGTGCAATGTGGAGATATTACTGTTTGTGCATTTACAATATTCATTGATTTTTGCCATTGAAAAACATGTTTTTCATATACCAGAAATGTTTGAAGCTACTGACTGAATGAAAGGAGCTGGCATCTCACTCTCTTTGAATCTTCTTTATCATGCTAGGATTAACAGGAAAAAGCTAAAAATTTCAGAATTGCACCGTGCAATGTGGAGATATTACTGTTTGTGCATTTACAATATTCATTGATTTTTGCCATTGAAAAACATGTTTTTCATATACCAGAAATGTTTGAAGCTACTGACTGAATGAAAGGAGCTGGCATCTCACTCTCTTTGAATCTTCTTTATCATGCTAGGATTAGCAGGAAAAAAGCAAAAAATTTCAGAATTGCACCTTGCAATGTGGAGATATTACTGTTTGTGCATTTACAATATTCATTGATTTTTGCCATTGAAAAACATGTTTTCATATACCAGAAATGTTTGAAGCTACTGACTGAATGAAAGGAGCTGGCATCTCACTCTCTTTGAATCTTCTTTATCATGCTAGGATTAACAGGAAAAAGCTAAAAATTTCAGAATTGCACCGTGCAATGTGGAGATATTACTGTTTGTGCATTTACAATATTCATTGATTTTTGCCATTGAAAAACATGTTTTTCATATACCAGAAATGTTTGAAGCTACTGACTGAATGAAAGGAGCTGGCATCTCACTCTCTTTGAATCTTCTTTATCATGCTAGGATTAGCAGGAAAAAGCAAAAAATTTCAGAATTGCACCTTGCAATGTGGAGATATTACTGTTTGTGCATTTACAATATTCATTGATTTTTGCATTGAAAAACATGTTTTTCATATACCAGAAATGTTTGAAGCTACTGACTGAATGAAAGGAGCTGGCATCTCACTCTCTTTGAATCTTCTTTATCATGCTAGGATTAACAGGAAAAAGCTAAAAATTTCAGAATTGCACCGTGCAATGTGGAGATATTACTGTTTGTGCTTTTACAATATTCATTGATTTTTGCCATTGAAAAACATGTTTTTCATATACCAGAAATGTTTGAAGCTACTGACTGAATGAAAGGAGCTGGCATCTCACTCTCTTTGAATCTTCTTTATCATGCTAGGATTAGCAGGAAAAAGCAAAAAATTTCAGAATTGCACCTTGCAATGCGGAGATATTACTGTTTGTGCATTTACAATATTCATTGATTTTTGCCATTGAAAAACATGTTTTTCATATACCAGAAATGTTTGAAGCTACTGACTGAATGAAAGGAGCTGGCATCTCACTCTCTTTGAATCTTCTTTATCATGCTAGGATTAACAGGAAAAAGCTAAAAATTTCAGAATTGCACCGTGCAATGTGGAGATATTACTGTTTGTGCATTTACAATATTCATTGATTTTTGCCATTGAAAAACATGTTTTTCATATACCAGAAATGTTTGAAGCTACTGACTGAATGAAAGGAGCTGGCATCTCACTCTCTTTGAATCTTCTTTATCATGCTAGGATTAGCAGGAAAAAGCAAAAAATTTCAGAATTGCACCTTGCAATGTGGAGATATTACTGTTTGTGCATTTACAATATTCATTGATTTTTGCCATTGAAAAACATGTTTTTCATATACCAGAAATGTTTGAAGCTACTGACTGAATGAAAGGAGCTGGCATCTCACTCTCTTTGAATCTTCTTTATCATGCTAGGATTAATAGGAAAAAGCTAAAAATTTCAGAATTGCACCGTGCAATGTGGAGATATTACTGTTTGTGCATTTACAATATTCATTGATTTTTGCCATTGAAAAACATGTTTTTCATATACCAGAAATGTTTGAAGCTACTGACTGAATGAAAGGAGCTGGCATCTCACTCTCTTTGAATCTTCTTTATCATGCTAGGATTAACAGGAAAAAGCAAAAAATTTCAGAATTGCACCTTGCAATGTGGAGATATTACTGTTTGTGCATTTACAATATTCATTGATTTTTGCCATTGAAAAACATGTTTTTCATATACCAGAAATGTTTGAAGCTACTGACTGAATGAAAGGAGCTGGCATCTCACTCTCTTTGAATCTTCTTTATCATGCTAGGATTAACAGGAAAAAGCTAAAAATTTCAGAATTGCACCGTGCAATGTGGAGATATTACTGTTTGTGCATTTACAATATTCATTGATTTTTGCCATTGAAAAACATGTTTTTCATATACCAGAAATGTTTGAAGCTACTGACTGAATGAAAGGAGCTGGCATCTCACTCTCTTTGAATCTTCTTTATCATGCTAGGATTAACAGGAAAAAGCTAAAAAATTTCAGAATTGCACCTTGCAATGTGGAGATATTACTGTTTGTGCATTTACAATATTCATTGATTTTTGCCATTGAAAAACATGTTTTTCATATACCAGAAATGTTTGAAGCTACTGACTGAATGAAAGGAGCTGGCATCTCACTCTCTTTGAATCTTCTTTATCATGCTAGGATTAGTAGGAAAAAGCTAAAAATTTCAGAATTGCACCGTGCAATGTGGAGATATTACTGTTTGTGCATTTACAATATTCATTGATTTTTGCCATTGAAAAACATGTTTTTCATATACCAGAAATGTTTGAAGCTACTGACTGAATGAAAGGAGCTGGCATCTCACTCTCTTTGAATCTTCTTTATCATGCTAGGATTAGCAGGAAAAAGCAAAAATTTCAGAATTGCACCTTGCAATGTGGAGATATTACTGTTTGTGCATTTACAATATTCATTGATTTTTGCCATTGAAAAACATGTTTTTCATATACCAGAAATGTTTGAAGCTACTGATTGAATGAAAGGAGCTGGCATCTCACTCTCTTTGAATCTTCTTTATCATGCTAGGATTAACAGGAAAAAGCTAAAAATTTCAGAATTGCACCTTGCAATGTGGAGATATTACTGTTTGTGCATTTACAATATTCATTGATTTTTGCCATTGAAAAACATGTTTTTCATATACCAGAAATGTTTTGAAGCTACTGACTGAATGAAAGGAGCTGGCATCTCACTCTCTTTGAATCTTCTTTATCATGCTAGGATTAACAGGAAAAAGCTAAAAATTTCAGAATTGCACCGTGCAATGTGGAGATATTACTGTTTGTGCATTTACAATATTCATTGATTTTTGCCATTGAAAAACATGTTTTTCATATACCAGAAATGTTTGAAGCTACTGACTGAATGAAAGGAGCTGGCATCTCACTCTCTTTGAATCTTCTTTATCATGCTAGGATTAACAGGAAAAAGCAAAAAATTTCAGAATTGCACCTTGCAATGTGGAGATATTACTGTTTGTGCATTTACAATATTCATTGATTTTTGCCATTGAAAAACGTTTTTCATATACCAGAAATGTTTGAAGCTACCTGACTGAATGAAAGGAGCTGGCATCTCACTCTCTTTGAATCTTCTTTATCATGCTAGGATTAACAGGAAAAAGCTAAAAATTTCAGAATTGCACCTTGCAATGTGGAGATATTACTGTTTGTGCATTTACAATATTCATTGATTTTTGCCATTGAAAAACATGTTTTTCATATACCAGAAATGTTTGAAGCTACTGACTGAATGAAAGGAGCTGGCATCTCACTCTCTTTGAATCTTCTTTATCATGCTAGGATTAACAGGAAAAAGCTAAAATTTCAGAATTGCACCGTGCAATGTGGAGATATTACTGTTTGTGCATTTACAATATTCATTGATTTTTGCCATTGGAAAAACATGTTTTTCATATACCAGAAATGTTTGAAGCTACTGACTGAATGAAAGGAGCTGGCATCTCACTCTCTTTGAATCTTCTTTATCATGCTAGGATTAACAGGAAAAAGCAAAAAATTTCAGAATTGCACCTTGCAATGTGGAGATATTACTGTTTGTGCATTTACAATATTCATTGATTTTTGCCATTGAAAAACGTTTTTCATATACCAGAAATGTTTGAAGCTACTGACTGAATGAAAGGAGCTGGCATCTCACTCTCTTTGAATCTTCTTTATCATGCTAGGATTAACAGGAAAAAGCTAAAAATTTCAGAATTGCACCGTGCAATGTGGAGATATTACTGTTTGTGCATTTACAATATTCATTGATTTTTGCCATTGAAAAACATGTTTTTCATATACCAGAAATGTTTGAAGCTACTGACTGAATGAAAGGAGCTGGCATCTCACTCTCTTTGAATCTTCTTTATCATGCTAGGATTAACAGGAAAAAGCTAAAAATTTCAGAATTGCACCGTGCAATGTGGAGATATTACTGTTTGTGCATTTACAATATTCATTGATTTTTGCCATTGAAAAACATGTTTTTTCATATACCAGAAATGTTTGAAGCTACTGACTGAATGAAAGAGCTGGCATCTCACTCTCTTTGAATCTTCTTTATCATGCTAGGATTAAGCAGGAAAAAGCAAAAAATTTCAGAATTGCACCTTGCAATGTGGAGATATTACTGTTTGTGCATTTACAATATTCATTGATTTTTGCCATTGAAAAACATGTTTTTCATATACCAGAAATGTTTGAAGCTACTGACTGAATGAAAGGAGCTGGCATCTCACTCTCTTTGAATCTTCTTTATCATGCTAGGATTTAGTAGGAAAAAAGCTAAAAATTTCAGAATTGCACCGTGCAATGTGGAGATATTACTGTTTGTGCATTTACAATATTCATTGATTTTTGCCATTGAAAAACATGTTTTTCATATACCAGAAATGTTTGAAGCTACTGACTGAATGAAAGGAGCTGGCATCTCACTCTCTTTGAATCTTCTTTATCATGCTAGGATTAACAGGAAAAAGCTAAAAATTTCAGAATTGCACCTTGCAATGTGGAGATATTACTGTTTGTGCATTTACAATATTCATTGATTTTTGCCATTGAAAACATGTTTTTCATATACCAGAAATGTTTTAAGCTACTGACTGAATGAAAGGAGCTGGCATCTCACTCTCTTTGAATCTTCTTTATCATGCTAGGATTAACAGGAAAAAGCTAAAAATTTCAGAATTGCACCGTGCAATGTGGAGATATTACTGTTTGTGCATTTACAATATTTCATTGATTTTTTGCCATTGAAAAAACATGTTTTTCATATACCAGAAATGTTTGAAGCTACTGACTGAATGAAAGGAGCTGGCATCTCACTCTCTTTGAATCTTCTTTATCATGCTAGGATTAACAGGAAAAAGCAAAAATTTTCAGAATTGCACCTTGCAATGTGGAGATATTACTGTTTGTGCATTTACAATATTCATTGATTTTTGCCATTGAAAA